>NW_026699845.1:0-148877 GCF_030435755.1 Ochotona princeps | reverse complement strand
GATGGAATCAAAGCAGGATTGAGCACCCACACTAAACTAACATGGAGCTCCTCACTCAAGGCGCTCAAAACTCCACAGCCAAACACAAGTTCAGCGCCCCAAGCCATTTCCCGCTGCCATGGAAACCAAGTGCTCTGGCACTCCACATATGTCTGAAAGTGGATATGACACCTAGTGGAACTCAGGGCGCTGGTGAATGGGCTACTGCCTGAAGCAGCAGCACAGCCTCTTCCAGTGCCAAAACAACTCCACCTGCCTCATTCACTTCACATACCATCAGCTGTGCTAGCAGCTATCTAGGAAACCCTGTTTGGTCACTTTCGGTCCAATGCCCATTGAGCCCAGTGGGATGGAATCAAGCAGGTTGAGCACCCACACTAAACTAACATGGAGCTCCTCACTCAAGGCACTCAAAACTCACAGCCAAACACAAGTTCAGCACCCAAGCCATTTCCCGCTGCCATGGAAACCAAGGGCTCTGGCACCACATATGTCTGAAAGTGGATATGACACCTAGGGAACTCAGGGCGGTGGTGAATGGCAACTGCCCGAAGCAGCAGCACAGCTCTTCCAGTGCCAAAACAACTCCACCTGCCTCATTCACTTCACATACCATCAGCTGTGCTAGCAGCTATCTAGGAAACCCCTGTTTGGTCACTTCCGGGTCCAATGCCCATTGAGCCCAGTGGGATGGAATCAAGCAGGTTGAGCACCCCTCACTAAACTAACATGGAGCTCCTCACTCAAGGCGCTCAAAACTCCACAGCCAAACACAAGTTCAGCGCCCAAGCCATTTCCCGCTGCCATGGAAACCAAGTGCTCTGGCACCACATACGTCTGAAAGTGTATATGACACCTAGGGAACTCAGGGCAGTGGTGAATGGCAAATGCCTGAAGCAGCAGCACAGCTCCTCCAGTGCCAAAACAACTCCACCTCAATCATGAACTTCACATACCATCAGCTGTGCTAGCAGCTATCTAGGAAACCCTGTTTGGTCACTTCCGGTCCAATGCCCATTGAGCCCAGTGGGATGGAATCAAGCAGGTTGAGCACCCACACTAAACTAACATGGAGCTCCTCACTCAAGGCGCTCAAAACTCCACAGCCAAACACAAGTTCAGCGCCCAAACCATTTCCCGCTGCCATGGAAACCAAGTGCTCTGGCACCACATATGTCTGAAAGTGGATATGACACCTAGGGAACTCAGGGCGGTGGTGAATGGCAACTGCCTGAAGCAGCAGCACAGCTCTTCCAGTGCCAAAACAACTCCACCTGCCTCATTCACTTCACATACCATCAGCTGTGCTAGCAGCTATCTAGGAAACCCTGTTTGGTCACTTCCGGTCCAATGCCCATTGAGCCCAGTGGGATGGAATCAAGCAGGTTGAGCACCCACACTAAACTAACATGGAGCTCCTCACTCAAGGTGCTCAAAACTCCACAGCCAAACACAAGTTCAGCGCCCAAGCCATTTCCCGCTGCCATGGAAACCAAGTGCTCTGGCACCACATATGTCTGAAAGTGGATATGACACCTAGGGAAATCAGGGCGGTGGTGAATGGCAACTGCCCGAAGCAGCAGCACAGCTCTTCCAGTGCCAAAACAACTCCACCTGCCTCATGAACTTCACATACCATCAGCTGTGCTAGCAGCTATCTAGGAAACCCTGTTTGGTCACTTCCAGTCCAATGCCCTTTGAGCCCAGTGGGATGGAATCAAGCAGGTTGAGCACCCACACTAAACTAACATGGAGCTCCTCACTCAAGGCGCTCAAAACTCCACAGCCAAACACAAGTTTGTTGCGCAAGCCATTTCCCGCTGTCATGGAAACCAAGTGCTCTGGCACCACATATGTCTGAAAGTGGATATGACACCTAGGGAACTCAGGGCGCTGGTGAATGGCAACTGCCTGAAGCAGCAGCACAGCTCTTCCAGTGCCAAAACAACTCCACCTGCCTCATGAACTTCACATACCATCAGCTGTGCTAGCAGCTATCTAGGAAAGCCTGTTTGGTCACTTCCGGTCCAATGCCCATTGAGCCCAGTGGCATGGAATCAAGTAGGTTGAGCACCCACACTAAACTAACATGGAGCTCATCACTCAAGGCGCTCAAAACTCCACAGCCAAACACAAGTTCAGCGCCCAAGCCATTTCCCGCTGCCATGGAAACCAAGTGCTCTGCCAATACATATGTCTCAAAGTGGATATGACACCTAGGGAACTCAGAGCAGTGGTGAATGGCAAATGCCTGAAGCAGCAGCACAGCTCCTCCAGTGCCAAAAAATTCCCCATGCGTCATGAACTTTACAAACCGTCAGCTGTGCTAGCAGCTATCTAGGAAACCCTGTTTGGTCACTTCGGGTCCAATGCCCATTGAGCCCAGTGGGATGAAATCAAGCAGGTTGAGCACCCACACTAAACTCACAAGGAGCTCGTAACTCAAGGCACTCAAAATTTCATAGCCAAACTCAAGTTCAGCGCAAAAGCCATTTCCCGCTGCCATGGAAACCAAGTGCTCTGGCACCACATATGTCTGAAAGTGGCTATGACACCTAGGGAACTCAGGGCAGTGGTGAATGGCAACTGCCCGAAGCAGCAGCACAGCTCTTCCAGTGCCAAAACAACTCCACCTGCCTCATTCACTTCACATACCATCAGCTGTGCTAGCAGCTATCTAGGAAACCCTGTTTGGTCACTTCCGGTCCAATGCCCATTGAGCCCAGTGGGATGGAATCAAGCAGGTTGAGCACCCACACTAAACTAACATGGAGCTCCTCACTCAAGGCGCTCAAAACTCCACAGCCAAACACAAGTTCAGCGCCCAAGCCATTTCCCGCTGCCATGGAAACCAAGTGCTCTGGCACCACATATGTCTGAAAGTGGATATGACACCTAGGGAACTCAGGGCGCTGGTGAATGGCAACTGCCCGAAGCAGCAGCACAGCTCTTCCAGTGCCAAAACAACTCCACCTGCCTCATGAACTTCACATACCATCAGCTGTGCTAGCAGCTATCTAGGAAACCCTGTTTGGTCACTTCCGGTCCAATGCCCTTTGAGCCCAGTGGGATGGAATCAAGCAGGTTGAGCACCCACACTAAACTAACATGGAGCTCCTCACTCAAGGCACTCAAAACTCCACAGCCAAGCACAAGTTCAGCGCCCAAGCCATTTCCCGCTGCCATGGAAACCAAGTGCTCTGGCACCACATATGTCTGAAAGTGGATATGACACCTAGGGAACTCAGGGCGGTGGTGAATGGCAACTGCCCGAAGTAGCAGCACAGCTCTTCCAGTGCCAAAACAACTCCACCTGCCTCATGAACTTCACATACCATCAGCTGTGCTAGCAGCTATCTAGGAAACCCTGTTTGGTCACTTCCGGTCCAATGCCCATTGAGCCCAGTGGGATGAAATCAAGCAGGTTGAGCACCCACACTAAACTCACATGGAGCTCATCACTCAAGGCGCTCAAAACTCCACAGCCAAACACAAGTTCAGCGCCCAAGCCATTTCCCGCTGCCATGGAAACCAAGTGCTCTGGCACCACATATGTCTGAAAGTGGATATGACACCTAGGGAACTCAGGGCGCTGGTGAATGGCAACTGCCTGAAGCAGCAGCACAGCTCTTGCAGTGACAAAACAACTCCACCTGCCTCATTCACTTCACATACCATCAGCTGTGCTAGCAGCTATCTAGGAAACCCTGTTTGGTCACTTCCGGTCCAATGCCCATTGAGCCCAGTGGGATGGAATCAAGCAGGTTGAGCACCCACACTAAACTAACATGGAGCTCCTCACTCAAGGCACTCAAAACTCCACAGCCAAACACAAGTTCAGCACCCAAGCCATTTCCCGCTGCCATGGAAACCAAGTGCTCTGCCAATAGATATGTCTCAAAGTGTATATGACACCTAGGGAACTCAGGGCAGTGGTGAATGGCAAATGCCTGAAGCAGCAGCACAGCTTCTCCAGTGCCAAAAAATTCCCCATGCGTCATGAACTTTACAAACCGTCAGCTGTGCTAGCAGCTATCTAGGAAACCCTGTTTGGTCACTTCCGCTCCAATGCCCATTGAGCCCAGTGGGATGGAATCAAGCAGGTTGAGCACCCACACTAAACTCACAAGGAGCTCCTAACTCAAGGCACTCAAAATTTCATAGCCAAACACAAGTTCAGCGAACAAGCCATTTCCCGCTGCCATGGAAACCAAGTGCTCTGGCACCACATATGTCTGAAAGTGGATATGACACCTAGGGAACTCAGGGCGGTGGTGAATGGCAACTGCCCGAAGCAGCAGCACAGCTCTTCCAGTGCCAAAACAACTCCACCTGCCTCATGAACTTCACATACCATCAGCTGTGCTAGCAGCTATCTAGGAAACCCTGTTTGGTCACTTCCGGTCCAATGCCCATTGAGCCCAGTGGGATGGAATCAAGCAGGCTGAGCACCCACACTAAACTAACATGGAGCTCCTCACTCAAGTCACTCAAAACTCCACAGCCAAGCACAAGTTCAGCGCCCAAGCCATTTCCCGCTGCCATGGAAACCAAGTGCTCTGGCACCACATATGTCTGAAAGTGGATATGACACCTAGGGAACTCAGAGACGCGGTGGCGAATGGCAACTGCCTGAAGCAGCAGCACAGCTCTTCCAGTGCCAAAACAACTCCACCTGCCTCATGAACTTCACATACCATCAGCTGTGCTAGCAGCTTTCTAGGAAACCCTGTTTGGTCACTACCAGTCCAATGCCCTTTGAGCCCAGTGGGATGGAATCAAGCAGGTTGAGCACCCACACTAAACTCACAAGGAGCTCCTAACTCAAGGCACTCAAAATTTCATAGCCAAACACAAGTTCAGCGCAAAAGCCATTTCCCGCTGCCATGGAAACCAAGTGCTCTGGCACCACATATGTCTGAAAGTGGATATGACACCTAGGGAACTCAGGGCGGTGGTGAATGGCAACTGCCCGAAGTAGCAGCACAGCTCTTCCAGTGCCAAAACAACTCCACCTGCCTCATTCACTTCACATACCATCAGCTGTGCTAGCAGCTATCTAGGAAACCCTGTTTGGTCACTTGTGGTCCAATGCCCATTGAGCCCAGTGGGATGGAATCAAGCAGGTTGAGCACCCACACTAAACTAACATGGAGCTCCTCACTCAAGGCGCTCAAAACTCCACAGCCAAACACAAGTTTGTTGCGCAAGCCATTTCCCGCTGTCATGGAAACCAAGTGCTCTGGCACCACATATGTCTGAAAGTGGCTATGACACCTAGGGAACTCAGGGCGCTGGCGAATGGCAACTGCCCGAAGCAGCAGCACAGCTCTTCCAGTGCCAAAACAACTCCACCTGCCTCATTCACTTCACATACCATCAGCTGTGCTAGCAGCTATCTAGGAAAGCCTGTTTGGTCACTTCCGGTCCAATGCCCATTGAGCCCAGTGGGATGGAATCAAGCAGGTTGAGCACCCACACTAAACTAACATGGAGCTCCTAACTCAAGGCACTCAAAACTCCACAGCCAAGCACAAGTTCAGCGCCCAAGCCATTTCCCGCTGCCATGGAAACCAAGTGCTCTGGCACCACATATGTCTGAAAGTGCTAAGACACCTAGGGAACTCAGAGACGCGGTGGTGAATGGCAACTGCCTGAAGCAGCAGCACAGCTCTTCCAGTGCCAAAACAACTCCACCTGCCTCATTCACTTCACATACCATCAGCTGTGCTAGCAGCTATCTAGGAAACCCTGTTTGGTCACTTCCGGTCCAATGCCCATTGAGCCCAGTGGGATGGAATCTAGCAGGTTGAGCACCCACACTAAACTAACATGGAGCTCCTCACTCAAGGCTCTCAATACTCCACAGCCAAACACAAGTTCAGCGCCCAAGCCATTTCCCGCTGTCATGGAAACCAAGTGCTCTGGCACCACATATGTCTGAAAGTGGATATGACACCTAGGGAACTCAGGGCGGTGGTGAATGGCAACTGCCCGAAGCAGCAGCACAGCTCTTCCAGTGCCAAAACAACTCCACCTGCCTCATGAACTTCACATACCATCAGCTGTGCTAGCAGCTATCTAGGAAACCCTGTTTGGTCACTTCCGGTCCAATGCCCATTGAGCCCAGTGGGATGGAATCAAGCAGGTTGAGCACCCACACTAAACTAACATGGAGCTCCTCACTCAAGTCACTCAAAACTCCACAGCCAAGCACAAGTTCAGTGCCCAAGCCATTTCCCGCTGCCATGGAAACCAAGTGCTCTGGCACCACATATGTCTGAAAGTGGATATGACACCTAGGGAACTCAGGGCGCTGGTGAATGGCAACTGCCTGAAGCAGCAGCACAGCTCTTGCAGTGACAAAACAACTCCACCTGCCGCATTCACTTCACATACCATCAGCTGTGCTAGCAGCTATCTAGGAAACCCTGTTTGGTCACTTCCGGTCCAATGCCCATTGAGCCCAGTGGGATGGAATCAAGCAGGTTGAGCACCCACACTAAACTAACATGGAGCTCCTCACTCAAGGAGCTCAAAACTCCACAGCCAAACACAAGTTCAGCACCCAAGCCATTTCCCGCTGCCATGGAAACCAAGTGCTCTGCCAATACATATGTCTCAAAGTGTATATGACACCTAGGGAACTCAGGGCAGTGGTGAATGGCAAATGCCTGAAGCAGCAGCACAGCTTCTCCAGTGCCAAAAAATTCCCCATGCGTCATGAACTTTACAAACCGTCAGCTGTGCTAGCAGCTATCTAGGAAACCCTGTTTGGTCACTTCCGGTCCAATGCCCATTGAGCCCAGTGGGATGGAATCAAGCAGGTTGAGCACCCACACTAAACTCACAAGGAGCTCCTAACTCAAGGCACTCAAAATTTCATAGCCAAACACAAGTTCAGCGAACAAGCCATTTCCCGCTGCCATGGAAACCAAGTGCTCTGGCACCACATATGTCTGAAAGTGGATATGACACCTAGGGAACTCAGGGCGGTGGTGAATGGCAACTGCCCGAAGCAGCAGCACAGCTCTTCCAGTGCCAAAACAACTCCACCTGCCTCATTCACTTCACATACCATCAGCTGTGCTAGCAGCTATCTAGGAAACCCTGTTTGGTCACTTCCGGTCCAATGCCCATTGAGCCCAGTGGGATGGAATCAAGTAGGTTGAGCACCCACACTAAACTAACATGGAGCTCCTCACTCAAGTCACTCAAAACTCCACAGCCAAGCACAAGTTCAGCGCCCAAGCCATTTCCCGCTGCCATGGAAACCAAGTGCTCTGGCACCACATATGTCTGAAAGTGGATATGACACCTAGGGAACTCAGAGACGCGGTGGCGAATGGCAACTGCCTGAAGCAGCAGCACAGCTCTTCCAGTGCCAAAACAACTCCACCTGCCTCATGAACTTCACATACCATCAGCTGTGCTAGCAGCTTTCTAGGAAACCCTGTTTGGTCACTACCAGTCCAATGCCCTTTGAGCCCAGTGGGATGGAATCAAGCAGGTTGAGCACCCACACTAAACTAACATGGAGCTCCTCACTCAAGGCACTCAAAACTCCACAGCCAAACACAAGTTCAGCGCCCAAGCCATTTCCCGCTGCCATGGAAACCAAGTGCTCTGGCACCACATATGTCTGAAAGTGGATATGACACCTAGGGAACTCAGGGCGCTGGTGAATGGCAACTGCCTTAAGCAGCAGCACAGCTCTTCCAGTGCCAAAACAACTCCACCTGCCTCATTCACTTCACATACCATCAGCTGTGCTAGCAGCTATCTAGGAAACCCTGTTTGGTCACTTCCGGTCCAATGCCCATTGAGCCCAGTGGGATGGAATCAAGCAGGTTGAGCACCCACACTAAAGTAACATGGAGCTCCTCACTCAAGGCAGTCAAAACTCCACAGCCAAACACAAGTTCAGCACCCAAGCCATTTCCCGCTGCCATGGAAACCAAGTGCTCTGCCAATACATATGCCTGAATGTGTATATGAAACCTAGGGAACTCAGGGCAGTGGTGAATGGCAAATGCCTGAAGCAGCAGCACAGCTCCTCCAGTGCCAAAAAATTCCCCATGCGTCATGAACTTTACAAACCGTCAGCTGTGCTAGCAGCTATCTAGGAAACCCTGTTTGGTCACTTCCGGTGCAATGCCCATTGAGCCCAGTGGGATGGAATCAAGCAGGTTGAGCACCCACACTAAACTCACAAGGAGCTCCTCACTCAAGGCACTGAAAATTTCATAGCCAAACACAAGTTCAGCGCAAAAGCCATTTCCCGCTGCCATGGAAACCAAGTGCTCTGGCACCACATATGTCTGAAAGTGGATATGACACCTAGGGAACTCAGGGCGGTGGTGAATGGCAACTGCCCGAAGTAGCAGCACAGCTCTTCCAGTGCCAAAACAACTCCACCTGCCTCATTCACTTCACATACCATCAGCTGTGCTAGCAGCTATCTAGGAAACCCTGTTTGGTCACTTCCGGTCCAATGCCCATTGAGCCCAGTGGGATGGAATCAAGCAGGTTGAGCACCCACACTAAACTGACATGGAGCTCCTCACTAAAGGCACTCAAAACTCCACAGCCAAGCACAAGTTCAGCGCACAAGCCATTTCCCGCTGCCATGGAAACCAAGTGCTCTGGCACCACATATGTCTGAAAGTGCTAAGACACCTAGGGAACTCAGAGACGCGGTGGTGAATGGCAACTGCCTGAAGTAGTAGCACAGCTCTTCCAGTGCCAAAACAACTCCACCTGCCTCATTCACTTCACATACCATCAGCTGTGCTAGCAGCTATCTAATAAACCCTGTTTGGTCACTTCCGGTCCAATGCCCATTGAGCCCAGTGGGATGGAATCAAGCAGGTTGAGCACCCTCACTAACTAACATGGAGCTCCTCACTCAAGGCGCTCAAAACTCCACAGCCAAACACAAGTTCAGCGCCCAAGCCATTTCCGGCTGTCATGGAAACCAAGTGCTCTGGCACCACATATGTCTGAAAGTGGATATGACACCTAGGGAACTCAGGGCGCTGGTGAATGGCAACTGCCTGAAGCAGCAGCACAGCTCTTCCAGTGCCAAAACAACTCCACCTGCCTCATGAACTTCACATACCATCAGCTGTGCTAGCAGCTATCTAGGAAACCCTGTTTGGTCACTTCCGGTCCAATGCCCATTGAGCCCAGTGGGATGGAATCAAGCAGGTTGAGCACCCACACTAAACTAACATGGAGCTCATCACTCAAGGCGCTCAAAACTCCACAGCCAAACACAAGTTCAGCGCCCAAGCCATTTCCCGCTGCCATGGAAACCAAGCGCTCTGGCACCACATATGTCTGAAAGTGGATATGACACCTAGGGAACTCAGGGCGCTGGTGAATGGCAACTGCCTGAAGCAGCAGCACAGCTCTTGCAATGACAAAACAACTCCACCTGCCTCATGAACTTCACATACCATCAGCTGTGCTAGCAGCTATCTAGGAAAGCCTGTTTGGTCACTTCCGGTCCAATGCCCATTGAGCCCAGTGGGATGGAATCAAGCAGGTTGAGCACCCACACTAAACTAACATGGAGCTCCTCACTCAAGGCACTCAAAACTCCACAGCCAAACACAAGTTCAGCACCCAAGCCATTTCCCGCTGCCATGGAAACCAAGTGCTCTGCCAATACATATGTCTCAAAGTGTATATGACACCTAGGGAACTCAGGGCAGTGGTGAATGGCAAATGCCTGAAGCAGCAGCACAGCTTCTCCAGTGCCAAAAAATTCCCCATGCGTCATGAACTTTACAAACCGTCAGCTGTGCTAGCAGCTATCTAGGAAACCCTGTTTGTTCACTTCCGCTCCAATGCCCTTTGAGCCCAGTGGGATGGAATCAAGCAGGTTGAGCACCCACACTAAACTCACAAGGAGCTCCTAACTCAAGGCACTCAAAATTTCATAGCCAAACACAAGTTCAGCGAACAAGCCATTTCCCGCTGCCATGGAAACCAAGTGCTCTGGCACCACATATGTCTGAAAGTGGATATGACACCTAGGGAACTCACGGCGGTGGTGAATGGCAACTGCCCGAAGCAGCAGCACAGCTCTTCCAGTGCCAAAACAACTCCACCTGCCTCATGAACTTCACATACCATCAGCTGTGCTAGCAGCTATCTAGGAAAGCCTGTTTGGTCACTTCCGGTCCAATGCCCATTGAGCCCAGTGTGATGGAATCAAGTAGGTTGAGCACCCACACTAAACTAACATGGAGCTCCTCACTCAAGTCACTCAAAACTCCACAGCCAAACACAAGTTCAGCGCCCAAGCCATTTCCCGCTGCCATGGAAACCAAGTGCTCTGGCACCACATATGTCTGAAAGTGGATATGACACCTAGGGAACTCAGAGACGCGGTGGCGAATGGCAACTGCCCGAAGCAGCAGCACAGCTCTTCCAGTGCCAAAACAACTCCACCTGCCTCATTCACTTCACATACCATCAGCTGTGCTAGCAGCTATCTAGGAAACCCTGTTTGGTCACTTCCGGTCCAATGCCCATTGAGCCCAGTGGGATGGAATCAAGCAGGTTGAGCACCCACACTAAACTAACATGGAGCTCCTCACTCAAGGCGCTCAAAACTCCACAGCCAAACACAAGTTCAGCGCCCAAGCCATTTCTCACTGCCATGGAAACCAAGTGCTCTGGCACCACATATGTCTGAAAGTGGATATGACACCTAGGGAACTCAGGGCCGTGGTGAATGGCAACTGCCCGAAGTAGCAGCACAGCTCTTCCAGTGCCAAAACAACTCCACCTGCCTCATTCACTTCACATACCATCAGCTGTGCTAGCAGCTATCTAGGAAACCCTGTTTGGTCACTTCCGGTCCAATGCCCATTGAGCCCAGTGGGATGGAATCAAGCAGGTTGAGCACCCACACTAAACTAACATGGAGCTCCTCACTCAAGGCGCTCAAAACTCCACAGCCAAACACAAGTTCAGCGCCCAAGCCATTTCCCACTGCCATGGAAACCAAGTGCTCTGGCACCACATATGTCTGAAAGTGGATATGACACCTAGGGAACTCAGGGCCGTGGTGAATGGCAACTGCCCGAAGCAGCAGCACAGCTCTTCCAGTGCCAAAACAACTCCACCTGCCTCATTCACATCACATACAATCAGCTGTGCTAGCAGCTATCTAGGAAACCCTGTTTGGTCACTTCCGCTCCAATGCCCATTGAGCCCAGTGGGATGGAATCAAGCAGGTTGAGCACCCACACTAAACTAACATGGAGCTCCTCACTCAAGGCGCTCAAAACTCCACAGCCAAACACAAGTTCAGCGCCCAAACCATTTCCCGCTGCCATGGAAACCAAGTGCTCTGGCACCACATATGTCTGAAAGTGGATATGACACCTAGGGAACTCAGGGCGCTGGTGAATGGCAACTGCCTGAAGTAGCAGCACAGCTCTTCCAGTGCCAAAACAACTCCACCTGCCTCATTCACTTCACATACCATCAGCTGTGCTAGCAGCTATCTAGGAAACCCTGTTTGGTCACTTCCGGTCCAATGCCCATTGAGCCCAGTGGGATGGAATCAAGCAGGTTGAGCACCCACACTAAACTAACATGGAGCTCCTCACTCAAGGCACTCAAAACTCCACAGCCAAACACAAGTTCAGCGCCCAAGCCATTTCCCGCTGCCATGGAAACCAAGTGCTCTGGCACCACATATGTCTGAAAGTGGATATGACACCTAGGGAACTCAGGGCGGTGGTGAATGGCAACTGCCCGAAGTAGCAGCACAGCTCTTCCAGTGCCAAAACAACTCCACCTGCCTCATGAACTTCACATACCATCAGCTGTGCTAGCAGCTATCTAGGAAACCCTGTTTGGTCACTTCCGGTCCAATGCCCATTGAGCCCAGTGGGATGGAATCAAGCAGGTTGAGCACCCACACTAAACTAACATGGAGCTCCTCACTCAAGGCGCTCAAAACTCCACAGCCAAACACAAGTTTGTTGCGCAAGCCATTTCCCGCTGTCATGGAAACCAAGTGCTCTGGCACCACATATGTCTGAAAGTGGCTATGACACCTAGGGAACTCAGGGCGGTGGTGAATGGCAACTGCCCGAAGCAGCAGCACAGCTCTTCCAGTGCCAAAACAACTCCACCTGCCTCATTCACTTCACATACCATCAGCTGTGCTAGCAGCTATCTAGGAAACCCTGTTTTGTCACTTCCGGTCCAATGCCCATTGAGCCCAGTGGGATGGAATCAAGCAGGTTGAGCACCCACACTAAACTAACATGGAGCTCCTAACTCAAGGCACTCAAAACTCCACAGCCAAGCACAAGTTCAGCGCCCAAGCCATTTCCCACTGCCATGGAAACCAAGTGCTCTGGCACCACATATGTCTGAAAGTGCTAAGACACCTAGGGAACTCAGAGACGCGGTGGTGAATGGCAACTGCCTGAAGCAGCAGCACAGCTCTTCCAGTGCCAAAACAACTCCACCTGCCTCATGAACTTAACATACCATCAGCTGTGCTAGCAGCTATCTAGGAAACCCTGTTTGGTCACTTCCGGTCCAATGCCCATTGAGCCCAGTGGGATGGAATCAAGCAGGTTGAGCACCCACACTAAACTAACATGGAGCTCCTCACTCAAGGCTCTCAAAACTCCACAGCCAAACACAAGTTCAGCGCCCAAGCCATTTCCCGCTGTCATGGAAACCAAGTGCTCTGGCACCACATATGTCTGAAAGTGGATATGACACCTAGGGAACTCAGGGCGGTGGTGAATGGCAACTGCCCGAAGCAGCAGCACAGCTCTTCCAGTGCCAAAACAACTCCACCTGCCTCATTCACTTCACATACCATCAGCTGTGCTAGCAGCTATCTAGGAAACCCTGTTTGGTCACTTCCGGTCCAATGCCCATTGAGCCCAGTGGGATGGAATCAAGCAGGTTGAGCACCCACACTAAACTAACATGGAGCTCCTCACTCAAGGTGCTCAAAACTCCACAGCCAAGCACAAGTTCAGCGCACAAGCCATTTCCCGCTGCCATGGAAACCAAGTGCTCTGGCACCACATATGTCTGAAAGTGCTAAGACACCTAGGGAACTCAGAGACGCGGTGGTGAATGGCAAATGCCTGAAGCAGCAGCACAGCTCTTCCAGTGCCAAAACAACTCCACCTGCCTCATTCACTTCACATACCATCAGCTGTGCTAGCAGCTATCTAATAAACCCTGTTTGGTCACTTCCGGTCCAATGCCCATTGAGCCCAGTGGGATGGAATCAAGCAGGTTGAGCACCCTCACTAACTAACATGGAGCTCCTCACTCAAGGCGCTCAAAACTCCACAGCCAAACACAAGTTCAGCGCCCAAGCCACTTCCCGCTGTCATGGAAACCAAGTGCTCTGGCACCACATATGTCTGAAAGTGGATATGACACCTAGGGAACTCAGGGCGCTGGTGAATGGCAACTGCCTGAAGCAGCAGCACAGCTCTTCCAGTGACAAAACAACTCCACCTGCCTCATGAACTTCACATACCATCAGCTGTGCTAGCAGCTATCTAGGAAACCCTGTTTGGTCACTTCCGCTCCAATGCCCATTGAGCCCAGTGGGATGGAATCAAGCAGGTTGAGCACCCACACTAAACTAACATGGAGCTCATCACACAAGGCGCTCAAAACTCCACAGCCAAACACAAGTTCAGCGCCCAAGCCATTTCCCGCTGCCATGGAAACCAAGTGCTCTGGCACCACATTTGTCTGAAAGTGGCTATGACACCTAGGGAACTCAGGGCGCTGGTGAATGGCAACTGCCTGAAGCAGCAGCACAGCTCTTCCAGTGCCAAAACAACTCCACCTGCCTCATGAACTTCACATACCATCAGCTGTGCTAGCAGCTATCTAGGAAACCCTGTTTGGTCACTTCCGGTCCAATGCCCATTGAGCCCAGTGGGATGGAATCAAGCAGGTTGAGCACCCACACTAAACTAACATGGAGCTCCTCACTCAAGGCACTCAAAACTCCACAGCCAAACACAAGTTCAGCGCCCAAGCCATTTCCCGCTGCCATGGAAACCAAGTGCTCTGGCACCACATATGTCTCAAAGTGTATATGACACCTAGGGAACTCAGGGCAGTGGTGAATGGCAAATGCCTGAAGCAGCAGCACAGCTTCTCCAGTGCCAAAAAATTCCCCATGCGTCATGAACTTGACAAACCGTCAGCTGTGCTAGCAGCTATCTAGGAAACCCTGTTTGGTCACTTCCGCTCCAATGCCCATTGAGCCCAGTGGGATGGAATCAAGCAGGTTGAGCACCCACACTAAACTAACATGGAGCTCCTCACTCAAGGCGCTCAAAACTCCACAGCCAAACACAAGTTCAGCGCCCAAGCCATTTCCCGCTGCCATGGAAACCAAGTGCTCTGGCACCACATATGTCTGAAAGTGGCTATGACACCTAGGGAACTCAGGGCGCTGGTGAATGGCAACTGCCTGAAGCAGCAGCACAGCTCTTCCAGTGCCAAAACAACTCCACCTGCCTCATGAACTTCACATACCATCAGCTGTGCTAGCAGCTTTCTAGGAAACCCTGTTTGGTCACTTCCAGTCCAATGCCCTTTGAGCCCAGTGGGATGGAATCAAGCAGGTTGAGCACCCACACTAAACTAACATGGAGCTCCTCACTCAAGGCGCTCAAAACTCCACAGCCAAACACAAGTTCAGCGCCCAAGCCATTTCCCACTGCCATGGAAACCAAGTGCTCTGGCACCACATATGTCTGAAAGTGGATATGACACCTAGGGAACTCAGGGCGGTGGTGAATGGCAACTGCCCGAAGCAGCAGCACAGCTCTTCCAGTGCCAAAACAACTCCACCTGCCTCATTCACTTCACATACCATCAGCTGTGCTAGCAGCTATCTAGGAAACCCTGTTTGGTCACTTCCGCTCCAATGCCCATTGAGCCCAGTGGGATGGAATCAAGCAGGTTGAGCACCCACACTAAACTAACATGGAGCTCCTCACTCAAGGCGCTCAAAACTCCACAGCCAAACACAAGTTCAGCGCCCAAACCATTTCCCGCTGTCATGGAAACCAAGTGCTCTGGCACCACATATGTCTGAAAGTGGATATGACACCTAGGGAACTCAGGGCGGTGGTGAATGGCAACTGCCTGAAGCAGCAGCACAGCTCTTCCAGTGCCAAAACAACTCCACCTGCCTCATGAACTTCACATATCATCAGCTGTGCTAGCAGCTATCTAGGAAACCCTGTTTGGTCACTTCCGCTCCAATGCCCATTGAGCCCAGTGGGATGGAATCAAGCAGGTTGAGCACCCACACTAAACTAACATGGAGCTCCTCACTCAAGGTGCTCAAAACTCCACAGCCAAACACAAGTTCAGCGCCCAAGCCATTTCCCGCTGCCATGGAAACCAAGTGCTCTGGCACCACATATGTCTGAAAGTGGCTATGACACCTAGGGAACTCAGGGCAAAGGTGAATGGCAACTGCCTGAAGCAGCAGCACAGCTCTTCCAGTGCCAAAACAACTCCACCTGCCTCATTCACTTCACATACCATCAGCTGTGCTAGCAGCTATCTAGGAAACCCTGTTTGGTCACTTCCAGTCCAATGCCCATTGAGCCCAGTGGGATGGAATCAAGCAGGTTGAGCACCCACACTAAACTAACATGGAGCTCCTCACTCGAGGCACTCAAAACTCCACAGCCAAACACAAGTTCAGCGCCCAAGCCATTTCCCACTGCCATGGAAACCAAGTGCTCTGGCACCACATATGTCTGAAAGTGGATATGACACCTAGGGAACTCAGGGCCGTGGTGAATGGCAACTGCCCGAAGCAGCAGCACAGCTCTTCCAGTGCCAAAACAACTCCACCTGCCTCATGAACTTAACATACCATCAGCTGTGCTAGCAGCTATCTAGGAAACCCTGTTTGGTCACTTCCACTCCAATGCCCATTGAGCCCAGTGGGATGGAATCAAGCAGGTTGAGCACCCACACTAAACTAACATGGAGCTCCTCACTCAAGGCGCTCAAAACTCCACAGCCAAACACAAGTTCAGCGCCCAAACCATTTCCCGCTGTCATGGAAACCAAGTGCTCTGGCACCACATATGTCTGAAAGTGGATATGACACCTAGGGAACTCAGGGCGGTGGTGAATGGCAACTGCCTGAAGCAGCAGCACAGCTCTTGCAATGACAAAACAACTCCACCTGCCTCATGAACTTCACATACCATCAGCTGTGCTAGCAGCTATCTAGGAAAGCCTGTTTGGTCACTTCCACTCCAATGCCCATTGAGCCCAGTGGGATGGAATCAAGCAGGTTGAGCACCCACACTAAACTAACATGGAGCTCCTCACTCAAGGCGCTCAAAACTCCACAGCCAAACACAAGTTCAGCGCCCAAACCATTTCCCGCTGTCATGGAAACCAAGTGCTCTGGCACCACATATGTCTGAAAGTGGATATGACACCTAGGGAACTCAGGGCGGTGGTGAATGGCAACTGCCTGAAGCAGCAGCACAGCTCTTGCAATGACAAAACAACTCCACCTGCCTCATTCACTTCACATACCATCAGCTGTGCTAGCAGCTATCTAGGAAAGCCTGTTTGGTCACTTCCGGTCCAATGCCCATTGAGCCCAGTGGGATGGAATCAAGCAGGTTGAGCACCCACACTAAACTAACATGGAGCTCCTCACTCAAGGCACTCAAAACTCCACAGCCAAACACAAGTTCAGCACCCAAGCCATTTCCCGCTGCCATGGAAACCAAGTGCTCTGCCAATACATATGTCTCAAAGTGTATATGACACCTAGGGAACTCAGGGCAGTGGTGAATGGCAAATGCCTGAAGCAGCAGCACAGCTTCTCCAGTGCCAAAAAATTCCCCATGCGTCATGAACTTTACAAACCGTCAGCTGTGCTAGCAGCTATCTAGGAAACCCTGTTTGTTCACTTCCGCTCCAATGCCCTTTGAGCCCAGTGGGATGGAATCAAGCAGGTTGAGCACCCACACTAAACTCACAAGGAGCTCCTAACTCAAGGCACTCAAAATTTCATAGCCAAACACAAGTTCAGCGCCCAAGCCATTTCCCGCTGCCATGGAAACCAAGTGCTCTGGCACCACATATGTCTGAAAGTGGATATGACACCTAGGGAACTCACGGCGGTGGTGAATGGCAACTGCCTGAAGCAGCAGCACAGCTCTTCCAGTGCCAAAACAACTCCACCTGCCTCATTCACTTCACATACCATCAGCTGTGCTAGCAGCTATCTAGGAAACCCTGTTTGGTCACTTCCGGTCCAATGCCCATTGAGCCCAGTGGGATGGAATCAAGCAGGTTGAGCACCCACACTAAACTAACATGGAGCTCCTCACTCAAGGCGCTCAAAACTCCACAGCCAAACACAAGTTCAGCGCCCAAGCCATTTCCCACTGCCATGGAAACCAAGTGCTCTGGCACCACATATGTCTGAAAGTGGATATGACACCTAGGGAACTCAGGGCCGTGGTGAATGGCAACTGCCCGAAGCAGCAGCACAGCTCTTCCAGTGCCAAAACAACTCCACCTGCCTCATTCACTTCACATACAATCAGCTGTGCTAGCAGCTATCTAGGAAACCCTGTTTGGTCACTTCCGCTCCAATGCCCATTGAGCCCAGTGGGATGGAATCAAGCAGGTTGAGCACCCACACTAAACTAACATGGAGCTCCTCACTCAAGGCGCTCAAAACTCCACAGCCAAACACAAGTTCAGCGCCCAAACCATTTCCCGCTGCCATGGAAACCAAGTGCTCTGGCACCACATATGTCTGAAAGTGGATATGACACCTAGGGAACTCAGGGCGCTGGTGAATGGCAACTGCCTGAAGTAGCAGCACAGCTCTTCCAGTGCCAAAACAACTCCACCTGCCTCATTCACTTCACATACCATCAGCTGTGCTAGCAGCTATCTAGGAAACCCTGTTTGGTCACTTCCGGTCCAATGCCCATTGAGCCCAGTGGGATGGAATCAAGCAGGTTGAGCACCCACACTAAACTAACATGGAGCTCCTCACTCAAGGCACTCAAAACTCCACAGCCAAACACAAGTTCAGCGCCCAAGCCATTTCCCGCTGCCATGGAAACCAAGTGCTCTGGCACCACATATGTCTGAAAGTGGATATGACACCTAGGGAACTCAGGGCGGTGGTGAATGGCAACTGCCCGAAGTAGCAGCACAGCTCTTCCAGTGCCAAAACAACTCCACCTGCCTCATGAACTTCACATACCATCAGCTGTGCTAGCAGCTATCTAGGAAACCCTGTTTGGTCACTTCCGGTCCAATGCCCATTGAGCCCAGTGGGATGGAATCAAGCAGGTTGAGCACCCACACTAAACTAACATGGAGCTCCTCACTCAAGGCGCTCAAAACTCCACAGCCAAACACAAGTTTGTTGCGCAAGCCATTTCCCGCTGTCATGGAAACCAAGTGCTCTGGCACCACATATGTCTGAAAGTGGCTATGACACCTAGGGAACTCAGGGCGGTGGTGAATGGCAACTGCCCGAAGCAGCAGCACAGCTCTTCCAGTGCCAAAACAACTCCACCTGCCTCATTCACTTCACATACCATCAGCTGTGCTAGCAGCTATCTAGGAAACCCTGTTTTGTCACTTCCGGTCCAATGCCCATTGAGCCCAGTGGGATGGAATCAAGCAGGTTGAGCACCCACACTAAACTAACATGGAGCTCCTAACTCAAGGCACTCAAAACTCCACAGCCAAGCACAAGTTCAGCGCCCAAGCCATTTCCCACTGCCATGGAAACCAAGTGCTCTGGCACCACATATGTCTGAAAGTGCTAAGACACCTAGGGAACTCAGAGACGCGGTGGTGAATGGCAACTGCCTGAAGCAGCAGCACAGCTCTTCCAGTGCCAAAACAACTCCACCTGCCTCATGAACTTAACATACCATCAGCTGTGCTAGCAGCTATCTAGGAAACCCTGTTTGGTCACTTCCGGTCCAATGCCCATTGAGCCCAGTGGGATGGAATCAAGCAGGTTGAGCACCCACACTAAACTAACATGGAGCTCCTCACTCAAGGCTCTCAAAACTCCACAGCCAAACACAAGTTCAGCGCCCAAGCCATTTCCCGCTGTCATGGAAACCAAGTGCTCTGGCACCACATATGTCTGAAAGTGGATATGACACCTAGGGAACTCAGGGCGGTGGTGAATGGCAACTGCCCGAAGCAGCAGCACAGCTCTTCCAGTGCCAAAACAACTCCACCTGCCTCATTCACTTCACATACCATCAGCTGTGCTAGCAGCTATCTAGGAAACCCTGTTTGGTCACTTCCGGTCCAATGCCCATTGAGCCCAGTGGGATGGAATCAAGCAGGTTGAGCACCCACACTAAACTAACATGGAGCTCCTCACTCAAGTCACTCAAAACTCCACAGCCAAGCACAAGTTCAGCGCACAAGCCATTTCCCGCTGCCATGGAAACCAAGTGCTCTGGCACCACATATGTCTGAAAGTGCTAAGACACCTAGGGAACTCAGAGACGCGGTGGTGAATGGCAACAGCCTGAAGTAGTAGCACAGCTCTTCCAGTGCCAAAACAACTCCACCTGCCTCATTCACTTCACATACCATCAGCTGTGCTAGCAGCTATCTAATAAACCCTGTTTGGTCACTTCCGGTCCAATGCCCATTGAGCCCAGTGGGATGGAATCAAGCAGGTTGAGCACCCTCACTAACTAACATGGAGCTCCTCACTCAAGGCGCTCAAAACTCCACAGCCAAACACAAGTTCAGCGCCCAAGCCATTTCCCGCTGTCATGGAAACCAAGTGCTCTGGCACCACATATGTCTGAAAGTGGATATGACACCTAGGGAACTCAGGGCGCTGGTGAATGGCAACTGCCTGAAGCAGCAGCACAGCTCTTCCAGTGACAAAACAACTCCACCTGCCTCATGAACTTCACATACCATCAGCTGTGCTAGCAGCTATCTAGGAAACCCTGTTTGGTCACTTCCGCTCCAATGCCCATTGAGCCCAGTGGGATGGAATCAAGCAGGTTGAGCACCCACACTAAACTAACATGGAGCTCATCACACAAGGCGCTCAAAACTCCACAGCCAAACACAAGTTCAGCGCCCAAGCCATTTCCCGCTGCCATGGAAACCAAGTGCTCTGGCACCACATATGTCTGAAAGTGGCTATGACACCTAGGGAACTCAGGGCGCTGGTGAATGGCAACTGCCTGAAGCAGCAGCACAGCTCTTCCAGTGCCAAAACAACTCCACCTGCCTCATGAACTTCACATACCATCAGCTGTGCTAGCAGCTATCTAGGAAACCCTGTTTGGTCACTTCCGGTCCAATGCCCATTGAGCCCAGTGGGATGGAATCAAGCAGGTTGAGCACCCACACTAAACTAACATGGAGCTCCTCACTCAAGGCACTCAAAACTCCACAGCCAAACACAAGTTCAGCGCCCAAGCCATTTCCCGCTGCCATGGAAACCAAGTGCTCTGGCACCACATATGTCTCAAAGTGGATATGACACATAGGGAACTCAGGGCAGTGGTGAATGGCAAATGCCTGAAGCAGCAGCACAGCTTCTCCAGTGCCAAAAAATTCCCCATGCGTCATGAACTTGACAAACCGTCAGCTGTGCTAGCAGCTATCTAGGAAACCCTGTTTGGTCACTTCCGCTCCAATGCCCATTGAGCCCAGTGGGATGGAATCAAGCAGGTTGAGCACCCACACTAAACTAACATGGAGCTCCTCACTCAAGGCGCTCAAAACTCCACAGCCAAACACAAGTTCAGCGCCCAAGCCATTTCCCGCTGCCATGGAAACCAAGTGCTCTGGCACCACATATGTCTGAAAGTGGATATGACACCTAGGGAACTCAGGGCGCTGGTGAATGGCAACTGCCTGAAGCAGCAGCACAGCTCTTCCAGTGCCAAAACAACTCCACCTGCCTCATGAACTTCACATACCATCAGCTGTGCTAGCAGCTTTCTAGGAAACCCTGTTTGGTCACTTCCAGTCCAATGCCCTTTGAGCCCAGTGGGATGGAATCAAGCAGGTTGAGCACCCACACTAAACTAACATGGAGCTCCTCACTCAAGGCGCTCAAAACTCCACAGCCAAACACAAGTTCAGCGCCCAAGCCATTTCCCACTGCCATGGAAACCAAGTGCTCTGGCACCACATATGTCTGAAAGTGGATATGACACCTAGGGAACTCAGGGCCGTGGTGAATGGCAACTGCCCGAAGCAGCAGCACAGCTCTTCCAGTGCCAAAACAACTCCACCTGCCTCATTCACTTCACATACCATCAGCTGTGCTAGCAGCTATCTAGGAAACCCTGTTTGGTCACTTCCGCTCCAATGCCCATTGAGCCCAGTGGGATGGAATCAAGCAGGTTGAGCACCCACACTAAACTAACATGGAGCTCCTCACTCAAGGCGCTCAAAACTCCACAGCCAAACACAAGTTCAGCGCCCAAACCATTTCCCGCTGTCATGGAAACCAAGTGCTCTGGCACCACATATGTCTGAAAGTGGATATGACACCTAGGGAACTCAGGGCGGTGGTGAATGGCAACTGCCTGAAGCAGCAGCACAGCTCTTCCAGTGCCAAAACAACTCCACCTGCCTCATGAACTTCACATATCATCAGCTGTGCTAGCAGCTATCTAGGAAACCCTGTTTGGTCACTTCCGCTCCAATGCCCATTGAGCCCAGTGGGATGGAATCAAGCAGGTTGAGCACCCACACTAAACTAACATGGAGCTCCTCACTCAAGGTGCTCAAAACTCCACAGCCAAACACAAGTTCAGCGCCCAAGCCATTTCCCGCTGCCATGGAAACCAAGTGCTCTGGCACCACATATGTCTGAAAGTGGCTATGACACCTAGGGAACTCAGGGCAAAGGTGAATGGCAACTGCCTGAAGCAGCAGCACAGCTCTTCCAGTGCCAAAACAACTCCACCTGCCTCATGAACTTCACATACCATCAGCTGTGCTAGCAGCTATCTAGGAAACCCTGTTTGGTCACTTCCAGTCCAATGCCCATTGAGCCCAGTGGGATGGAATCAAGCAGGTTGAGCACCCACACTAAACTAACATGGAGCTCCTCACTCAAGGCACTCAAAACTCCACAGCCAAACACAAGTTCAGCGCCCAAGCCATTTCCCACTGCCATGGAAACCAAGTGCTCTGGCACCACATATGTCTGAAAGTGGATATGACACCTAGGGAACTCAGGGCCGTGGTGAATGGCAACTGCCCGAAGCAGCAGCACAGCTCTTCCAGTGCCAAAACAACTCCACCTGCCTCATTCACTTCACATACCATCAGCTGTGCTAGCAGCTATCTAGGAAACCCTGTTTGGTCACTTCCACTCCAATGCCCATTGAGCCCAGTGGGATGGAATCAAGCAGGTTGAGCACCCACACTAAACTAACATGGAGCTCCTCACTCAAGGCGCTCAAAACTCCACAGCCAAACACAAGTTCAGCGCCCAAACCATTTCCCGCTGTCATGGAAACCAAGTGCTCTGGCACCACATATGTCTGAAAGTGGATATGACACCTAGGGAACTCAGGGCGGTGGTGAATGGCAACTGCCTGAAGCAGCAGCACAGCTCTTCCAGTGCCAAAACAACTCCACCTGCCTCATGAACTTCACATATCATCAGCTGTGCTAGCAGCTATCTAGGAAACCCTGTTTGGTCACTTCCGGTCCAATGCCCATTGAGCCCAGTGGGATGGAATCAAGCAGGTTGAGCACCCACACTAAACAAACATGGAGCTCCTCACTCAAGGTGCTCAAAACTCCACAGCCAAACACAAGTTCAGCGCCCAAGCCATTTCCCGCTGCCATGGAAACCAAGTGCTCTGGCACCACATATGTCTGAAAGTGGCTATGACACCTAGGGAACTCAGGGCAAAGGTGAATGGCAACTGCCTGAAGCAGCAGCACAGCTCTTCCAGTGCCAAAACAACTCCACCTGCCTCATTCACTTCACATACCATCAGCTGTGCTAGCAGCTATCTAGGAAACCCTGTTTGGTCACTTCCAGTCCAATGCCCATTGAGCCCAGTGGGATGGAATCAAGCAGGTTGAGCACCCACACTAAACTAACATGGAGCTCCTCACTCAAGGCGCTCAAAACTCCACAGCCAAACACAAGTTTGTTGCGCAAGCCATTTCCCGCTGTCATGGAAACCAAGTGCTCTAGCACCACATATGTCTGAAAGTGGATATGACACCTAGGGAACTCAGGGCGGTGGTGAATGGCAACTGCCCGAAGCAGCAGCACAGCTCTTCCAGTGCCAAAACAACTCCACCTGCCTCATGAACTTCACATACCATCAGCTGTGCTAGCAGCTATCTAGGAAACCCTGTTTGGTCACTTCCGGTCCAATGCCCATTGAGCCCAGTGGGATGGAATCAAGCAGGTTGAGCACCCACACTAAACTAACATGGAGCTCCTCACTCAAGTCACTCAAAACTCCACAGCCAAGCACAAGTTCAGCGCCCAAGCCATTTCCCGCTGCCATGGAAACCAAGTGCTCTGGCACCACATATGTCTGAAAGTTCTAAGACACCTAGGGAACTCAGAGACGCGGTGGTGAATGGCAACTGCCTGAAGCAGCAGCACAGCTCTTCCAGTGCCAAAACAACTCCACCTGCCTCATTCACTTCACATACCATCAGCTGTGCTAGCAGCTATCTAGGAAACCCTGTTTGGTCACTTCTGGTCCAATGCCCATTGAGCCCAGTGTGATGGAATAAAGCAGGTTGAGCACCCACACTAAACTAACATGGAGCTCCTCACTCAAGGCGCTCAAAACTCCACAGCCAAACACAAGTTTGTTGCGCAAGCCATTTCCCGCTGTCATGGAAACCAAGTGCTCTGGCACCACATATGTCTGAAAGTGGCTATGACACCTAGGGAACTCAGGGCGGTGGTGAATGGCAAGTGCCCGAAGCAGCAGCACAGCTCTTCCAGTGCCAAAACAACTCCACCTGCCTCATGAACTTCACATACCATCAGCTGTGCTAGCAGCTATCTAGGAAACCCTGTTAGGTCACTTCCGGTCCAATGCCAATTGAGCCCAGTGGGATGGAATCAAGCAGGTTGAGCACCCACACTAAACTAACATGGAGCTCCTCACTCAAGTCACTCAAAACTCCACAGCCAAGCACAAGTTCAGCGCCCAAGCCATTTCCCGCTGCCATGGAAACCAAGTGCTCTGGCACCACATATGTCTGAAAGTGGATATGACACCTAGGGAACTCAGGGCGGTGGTGAATGGCAACTGCCCGAAGGAGCAGCACAGCTCTTCCAGTGCCAAAACAACTCCACCTGCCTCATTCACTTCACATACCATCAGCTGTGCTAGCAGCGTTCTAAGAAACCCTGTTTGGTCACTTCCGGTCCAATGCCCATTGAGCCCAGTGGGATGGAATCAAGCAGGTTGAGCACCCACACTAAACTCACAAGGAGCTCCTCACTCAAGGCGCTCAAAACTCCACAGCCAAACACAAGTTCAGCACCCAAGCCATTTCCCGCTGCCATGGAAACCAAGTGCTCTGCCAATACATATGTCTGAAAGTGCATATGACACCTAGGGAACTCAGGGCAGTGGTGAATGGCAACTGCCCGAAGCAGCAGCACAGCTCTTCCAGTGCCAAAACAACTCCACCTGCCTCATTCACTTCACATACCATCAGCTGTGCTAGCAGCTATCTAGGAAAGCCTGTTTGGTCACTTCCGGTCCAATGCCCATTGAGCCCAGTGGGATGGAATCAAGTAGGTTGAGCACCCACACTAAACTAACATGGAGCTCCTCACTCAAGGCTCTCAAAACTCCACAGCCAAACACAAGTTCAGCGCCCAAGCCATTTCCCGCTGCCATGGAAACCAAGTGCTCTGGCACCACATATGTCTGAAAGTGGATATGACACCTAGGGAACTCAGGGCGCTGGGGAATGTCAACTGCCTGAAGCAGCAGCACAGCTCTTCCAGTGCCAAAACAACTCCACCTGCCTCATTCACTTCACATACCATCAGCTGTGCTAGCAGCTATCTAGGAAACCCTGTTTGGTCACTTCCGGTCCAATGCCCATTGAGCCCAGTGGGATGGAATCAAGCAGGTTGAGCACCCACACTAAAGTAACATGGAGCTCCTCACTCAAGGCACTCAAAACTCCACAGCCAAACACAAGTTCAGCACCCAAGCCATTTCCCGCTGCCATGGAAACCAAGTGCTCTGCCAATACATATGTCTGAAAGTGTATATGACACCTAGGGAACTCAGGGCAGTGGTGAATGGCAAATGCCTGAAGCAGCAGCACAGCTCCTCCAGTGCCAAAGGAACTCCACCTGCCTCATGAACTTTACAAACCGTCAGCTGTGCTAGCAGCTATCTAGGAAACCCTGTTTGGTCACTTCCGCTCCAATGCCCATTGAGCCCAGTGGGATGGAATCAAGCAGGTTGAGCACCCACACTAAACTCACAAGGAGCTCCTCACTCAAGGCACTCAAAATTTCATAGCCAAACACAAGTTCAGCGCCCAAGCCATTTCCCGCTGCCATGGAAACCAAGTGCTCTGGCACCACATATGTCTGAAAGTGGCTATGACACCTAGGGAACTCAGGGCAGTGGTGAATGGCAACTGCCCGAAGTAGCAGCACAGCTCTTCCACTGCCAAAACAACTCCACCTGCCTCATGAACTTCACATACCATCAGCTGTGCTAGCAGCTATCTAGGAAACCCTGTTTGGTCACTTCCGCTCCAATGCCCATTGAGCCCAGTGGGATGGAATCAAGCAGGTTGAGCACCCACACTAAACTAACATGGAGCTCCTCACTCAAGGCACTCAAAACTCCACAGCCAAGCACAAGTTCAGCGCACAAGCCATTTCCCGCTGCCATGGAAACCAAGTGCTCTGGCACCACATATGTCTGAAAGTGGATATGACACCTAGGGAACTCAGGGCGGTGGTGAATGGCAACTGCCTGAAGCAGCAGCACAGCTCTTGCAGTGCCAAAACAACTCCACCTGCCTCATGAACTTTACATACCATCAGCTGTGCTAGCAGCTATCTAGGAAACTCTGTTTGGTCACTTCCGGTCCAATGCCCATTGAGCCCAGTGGGATGGAATCAAGCAGGTTGAGCACCCACACTAAACTAACATGGAGCTCCTCACTCAAGGCTCTCCAAACTCCACAGCCAAACACAAGTTCAGCGCCCAAGCCATTTCCCACTGCCATGGAAACCAAGTGCTCTGGCACCACATATGTTTGAAAGTGGATATGACACCTAGGGAACTCAGAGACGCGGTGGTGAATGGCAACTGCCCGAAGCAGCAGCACAGCTCTTCCAGTGCCAAAACAACTCCACCTGCCTCATGAACTTCACATACCATCAGCTGTGCAACCAGCTATCTAGGAAACCCTGTTTGGTCACTTCCGGTCCAATGCCCATTGAGCCCAGTGGGATGGAATCAAGCAGGTTGAGCACCCACACTAAACTAACATGGAGCTCCTCACTCAAGGTGCACAAAACTCCACAGCCAAACACAAGTTCAGCGCCCAAGCCATTTCCCGCTGCCATGGAAACCAAGTGCTCTGGCACCACATATGTCTGAAAGTGGATATGACACCTAGGGAACTCAGGGCAGTGGTGAATGGCAACTGCGCGAAGCAGCAGCACAGCTCTTCCAGTGCCAAAACAACTCCACCTGCCTCATGAACTTCACATACCATCAGCTGTGCTAGCAGCTTTCTAGGAAACCCTGTTTGGTCACTTCCAGTCCAATGCCCTTTGAGCACAGTGGGATGGAATCAAGCAGGTTGAGCACCCACACTAAACTAACATGGAGTTCCTCACTCAAGGCGCTCAAAACTCCACAGCCAAACACAAGTTCAGTGCGCAAGCCATTTCCCGCTGCCATGGAAACCAAGTGCTCTGGCACCACATATGTCTGAAAGTGGATATGACACCTAGGGAACTCAGGGCGGTGGTGAATGGCAACTGCCCGAAGTAGCAGCACAGCTCTTCCAGTGCCAAAACAACTCCGCTTGCCTCATGAACTTCACATAGCATCAGCTGTGCTAGCAGCTATCTAGGAAACCCTGTTTGGTCACTTTCTGTCCAATGTCCATTGAGCCCAGTGGGATGGAATCAAGCAGATTGAGCACCCACACTAAACTAACATGGAGCTCCTCACTCAAGGCACTCAAAACTCCACAGCCAAACACAAGTTCAGCGCCCAAGCCATTTCCCGCTGCCATATAAACCAAGTGCTCTAGCAGCACACATGTCTGAAAGTGGATATGACACCTAGGGAACTGAGGGCGGTGGTGAATGGCAACTGCCCGAAGCAGCAGCACAGCTCTTCCAGTGCCAAAACAACTCCACCTGCTTCATGAAATTCACATACCATCAGCTGTGCTAGCAGCTATCTAAGAAACCCTGTTTGGTCACTTCCGGTCCAATGCACATTGAGCTCTTCCAGTGGGATGGAATCAAGCAGGTGGAGCACCCACACTAAACTAACATGGAGTTCCTCACTCAACGCACTCAAAACTCCACAGCCAAACACAAGTTCAGTGCCCAAGCCATTTCCCGCTGCCATGGAAACCAAGTGCTCTGGCACCACATATGTCTGATAGTGGATATGACACCTAGGGAGCTCAGGGCAGTGGTGAATGGCAACTGCCCGAAGCAGCAGCACAGCTCTTCCAGTGCCAAAACAACTCCACCTGTCTCATGAACTTCACATACCATCAGCTGTGATAGCACCCATCTAGGAAACCCTGTTTGGTCACTTCCGGTCCAATGCCCATTGAGCCCAGTGGGATGGAATCAAGCAGGTTGAGCACCCACACTAAACTCACAAGGAGCTCCTAACTCAAGGCACTCAAAATTTCATAGCCAAACACAAGTTCAGCACCCAAGCCATTTCCCGCTGCCATGGAAACCAAGTGCTCTGGCACCACATATGTCTGAAAGTGGCTATGACACCTAGGGAACTCAGGGCGGTGGTGAATGGCAACTGCCCGAAGCAGCAGCACAGCTCTTCCAGTGCCAAAACAACTCCATCTGCCTCATGAACTTCACATACCATCAGCTGTGCTAGCAGCTATCTAGGAAACCCTGTTTGGTCACTTCCGGTCCAATGCCCATTGAGCCCAGTGGGATGGAATCAAGCAGGTTGAGCACCTACACTAAACTCACAAGGAGCTCCTCACTCAAGGCGCTCAAAACTCCACAGCCAAACACAAGTTCAGCGCCCAAGCCATTTCCCGCTGCCATGGAAACCAAGTGCTCTGAAACCACATATGTCTGAAAGTGGATATGACACCTAGGGAACTCAGGGCGGTGGTGAATGGTAAGTGCCCGAAGCAGCAGCACAGCTCTTCCAGTGCCAAAACAACTCCACCTGCCTCATTCACTTCACATACCATCAGCTGTGCAACCAGTTATCTAGGAAACCCTGTTTGGTCACTTCCGGTCCAATGCCCATTGAGCCCAGTGGGATGGAATCAAGCAGGTTGAGCACCCACACTAAACTAACATGGAGCTCCTCACTCAAGGCGCTCAAAACTCCACAGCCAAACGCAAGTTCAGTGCAAAATCCATTTCCCGCTGCCATGGAAACCAAATGCTCTGGCACCACATATGTCTGAAAGTGGATATGACACCTAGGGAACTCAGGGCGGTGGTGAATGGCAACTGCCCGAAGCAGCAGCACAGCTCTTCCAGTGCCAAAACAACTCCACCTGCCTCATTCACTTCACATACCATCAGCTGTGCTAGCAGCTATCTAGGAAACCCTGTTTGGTCACTTCCGGTCCAATGCCCATTGAGCTCAGTGGGATGGAATCTAGCAGGTTGAGCACCCACACTAAACTAACATGTGCTCCTCACTCAAGGCGCTCAAAACTCCACAGCCAAACACAAGTTCAGCACAAAAGCCATTTCCCGCTGCCATGGAAACCAAGTGCTCTGGCACCACATATGTCTGAAAGTGGATATGACACCTAGGGATCAGTGAGTTGATGAATGGCAACTGCCTGAAGCAGCAGCTCAGCTCTTCCAGTGCCAAAACAACTCCACCTGCCTCATGAACTTCACATACCATCAGCTGTGCTAGCAGCTATCTAGGAAACCCTGTTTGGTCACTTCCGGTCCAATGCCCATTGAGCCCAGTGGGATGGAATCAAGCAGGTTGAGCACCCACAATAAACTAACATGGGCTCCTCACTCAAGGCGCTCAAAACTCCACAGCCAAACACAAGTTCAGCGCCCAAGCCATTTCCCGCTGCCATGGAAACCAAGTGCTCTGGCACCACATATGTCTGAAAGTGGATATGACACCTAGGGAACTCAGGGCGCTGGTGAATGGCAACTGCCCGAAGCAGCAGCACAGCTCTTCCAGTGACAAAACAACTCCACCTGCCTCATTCACTTCACATACCATCAGCTGTGCTAGCAGCTATCCAGGAAACCCTGTTTGTTCACTTCCGGTCCAATGCCCATTGAGCCCAGTGGGATGGAATCAAGCAGGTTGAGCACCCACACTAAACTAACATGGAGCTCCTCACTCAAGGCTCTCAAAACTCCACAGCCAAACACAAGTTCAGCGCCCAAGCCATTTCTTGCGCCATGGAAACCAAGTGCTCTGGCACCACATATGTCTGAAAGTGGATATGACACCTAGGGAACTAAGGGCGGTGGTGAATGGCAACTTCCCGAAGCAAAAGCACAGCTCTTCCAGTGCCAAAACAACTCCACCTGCCTCATTCACTTCACATACCATCAGCTGTGCTAGCAGTTATCTAGGAAACCCTGTTTGGTCACTTCCGGTCCAATGCCCATTGAGCCCAGTGGGATGGAATCCAGCAGGTTGAACACCCACACTAAACTAACATGGGCTCCTCACTCAAGGCTCTCAAAACTCCACAGCCAAACACAAGTTCAGCGCCCAAGCCATTTCCCGCTGCCATGGAAACCAAGTGCTCTGGCACCACATATGTCTGAAAGTGGATATGACACCTAGGGAACTCACGGCGGAAGTGAATTGCAAGTGCCCGAAGCAGCAGCACAGCTCTTCCAGTGCCAAAACAACTCCACCGCCTGATTCACTTCACATAGCATCAGCTGTGCTAGCAGTTATCTAGGAAACCCTGTTTGGTCACTTCTGTTCCAATGCCCATTGAGCCCAGTGGGATGGAATCAATCAGGTTGAGCTCCCACACTAAACTAACATGGAGCTCCTCACTCAAGTCACTCAAAACTCCACAGCCAAACACAAGTTCAGTGCAAAAGCCATTTCCCGCTGCCATGGAAACCAAGTGCTCTGGCACCACATATGTCTGAAAGGGGATATGACACCTAGGGAACTCAGGGAGGTGGTGAATGGCAACTGCTCGAAGCAGCAGCACAGCTCTTCCAGTGCCAAAACAACTCCACCTGCCTCATTCACTTCACATACCATCAGCTGTGCTAGCAGCTATCTAGGAAACCCTGTTTGTTCACTTCCGGTCCAATGCCCATTGAGCCCAGTGGGATGGAATCAAGCAGGTTGAGCACCCACACTAAACTAACATGGAGCTCCTCACTCAAGGCGCTCAAAACTCCACAGCCAAACACAAGTTCAGCGCCCAAGCCATCTCCTGCTGCCATGGAAACCAAGTGCTCTGGCACCACATATGTCTGAAAGTGGATATGACACCTAGGGAACTCAGGGCGGTGGTGAATGGCAAGTGCTCGAAGCAAAAGCACAGCTCTTGCAGTGCCAAAACAACTCCATCTGCCTCATGAACTTCAAATACCATCAGCTGTGCGAGCAGTTATCTAGGAAACCCTGTTTGGTCACTTCCGGTCCAATGCCCATTGAACCCAGTGGGATGGAATCAAGCAGGTGGAGCACCCACACTAAACTAACATGGAGCTCCTCACTCAAGGCGCTCAAAACTCCACAGCCAAACACAAGTTCAGCGTCCAAGCCATTTCCTGCGCCCATGGAAACCAAGTGCTCTGGCACCACATATGTCTGAAAGTGGATATGACACCTAGGGAACTCAGGGCGGTGGTGAATGGCAGCTGCCCGAAGCAGCAGCACAGCTCTTCCAGTGCCAAAACAACTCCACCTGCCTCATGAACTTCACATACCATCAGCTGTGCTAGCAGCTATCTAGGAAACCCTGTTTGGTCACTTCCGGTCCAATGCCCATTGAGCCCAGTGGGATGGAATCAAGCAGGTTGAGCACCCACACTAAACTAACATGGAGCTCCTCACTCAAGGCGCTCAAAACTCCACAGCGAAACACAAGTTCGTTGTGCAAGCCATTTCCCGCTGCCATGGAAACCAAGTGCTCTGGCACCACATATGTCTGAAAGTGGATATGACACCTAGGGAACTCAGGGCGATGGTGAATGGCAACTGCCTGAAGCAGCAGCACAGCTCTTCCAGTGCCAAAACAACTCCATCTGCCTCATTCACTTCACATACCATCAGCTATGCAAGCAGCGTTCTAAGAAACCCTGTTTGGTCACTTCCGGTCCAATGCCCATTGAGCCCAGTGGGATGGAATCAAGCAGGTTGAGCACCCACACTAAACTAACATGGAGCTCCTCACTCAAGGCTCTCAAAACTCCAAAGCCCAACACAAGTTCAGCGTCCAAGCCATTTCCCGCTGCCATGGAAACCAAGTGCTCTGGCACCACATATGTCTGAAAGTGGATATGACACCTAGGGAACTCAGGACGGTGGTGAATGGCAACTGCCCGAAGCAGCAGCACAGCTCTTCCAGTGCCAAAACAACTCCACCTGCCTCATTCACTTCACATACCATCAGCTGTGCTAGCAGCTATCTAGGAAACTCTGTTTGGTCACTTCCGGTCCAATGTCCATTGAGCCCAGTGGGATGGAATCAAGCAGGTTGAGCACCCACACTAAACTAACATGGAGCTCCTCAATCAAGGCACTCAAAACTCCACAGCCAACACAAGTTCAGCACCCATGCAAATTCTCGCTGCCATGGAAACCAAGTGCTCTGGCACCACATATGTCTGAAAGTGGATATGACACCTAGGGAACTCAGGGCGGTGGTGAATGGCAACTGCCCGAAGCAGCAGCACAGCTCTTCCAGTGCCAAAACAACTCCACCTGCCTCATTCACTTCACATACCATCAGCTGTGCTAGCAGCATTCTAAGAAACCCTGTTTGGTCACTTCCGGTCCAATGCCCATTGAGCCCAGTGGGATGGAATCAAGCAGGTTGAGCACCTACACTAAACTCACAAGGAGCTCCTCACTCAAGGCGCTCAAAACTCCACAGCCAAACACAAGTTCAGCGCCCAAGCCATTTCCCGCTGCCATGGAAACCAAGTGCTCTGCTAATACATATGTCTGAAAGTGGATATGACACCTAGGGAACTCAGGGCGGTGGTGAATGGCAACTGCCCAAAGCAGCAACACAGCGCCTCCAGTGCCAAAACAACTCCACCTGCCTCATTCACTTCACATACCATCAGCTGTGCTAGCAGCTATCTAGGAAACCCTGTTTGGTCACTTCCGGTCCAATGCCCATTGAGCCCAGTGGGATGGAATCAAGCAGGTTGAGCACACACACTAAAATAACATGGGCTCCTCACTCAAGGCGCTCAAAACTCCACAGCCAAACACAAGTTCAGCGCCCAAGCCATTTCCCGCTGCCATGGAAACCAAGTGCTCTGGCACCACATATGTCTGAAAGTGGATATGACACCTAGGGAACTCAGGGCGGTGGTGAATGGCAACTGCCCGAAGCAGCAGCACAGCTGTTCCAGTGCCAAAACAACTCCACCTGCCTCATGAACTTCACATACCATCAGCTGTGCTAGCAGCTATCTAGGAAACCCTGTTTGGTCACTTCCGGTCCAATGCCCATTGAGCCCAGTGGGATGGAATCAAGCAGGTTGAGCACCCACAATAAACTAACATGGAGCTCCTAACTCAAGGCGCTCAAAACTCCACAGCCAAACACAAGTTCAGTGCAAAAGCCATTTCCCGCTGCCATGGAAACCAAGTGCTCTGGCACCACATATGTCTGAAAGTGGATATGACACATAGGGATCAGTGAGTTGAAGAATGGCAACTGCCTGAAGCAGCAGCTCAGCTCTTCCAGTGCCAAAACAACTCCACCTGCCTCATGAACTTCATATACCATCAGCTGTGCTAGCAGCTATCTAGGAAACCCTGTTTGGTCACTTCCGGTCCAATGCCCATTGAGCCCAGTGGGATGGAATCAGGCAGGTTGAGCACCCACACTAAACTAACATGGGCTCCTCCATCAAGGCGCTCAAAACTCCACAGCCAAACACAAGTTCAGCGCCCACGCCATTTCCCGCTGCCATGGAAACCAAGTGCTCTGGCACCACATATGTCTGAAAGTGGCTATGACACCTAGGGAACTCAGGGCGGTGGTGAATGGCAACTGCCCGAAGCAGCAGCACAGCTCTTCCAGTGCCAAAACAACTCCACCTGCCTCATTCACTTCACATACCATCAGCTGTGCTAGCAGCTATCTAGGAAACCCTGTTTGGTCACTTGTGTTCCAATGCCCATTGAGCCCAGTGGGATGGAATCAAGCAGGTTGAGCACCCACACTAAACTAACATGGAGCTCCTCACTCAAGGCACTCAAAACTCCACAGCCAAACACAAGTTCAGTGTCCAAGCCATTTCCTGCGCCATGGAAACCAAGTGCTCTGGCACCACATATGTCTGAAAGTGGATATGACACCTAGGGAACTCAGGGCGGTGGTGAATGGCAACTGCCTGAAGCAGCAGCACAGCTCTTCCAGTGCCAAAACAACTCCACCTGCCTCATGAACTTCACATATCATCAGCTGTGCTAGCAGCTATCTAGGAAACCCTGTTTGGTCACTTCCGGTCCAATGCCCATTGAGCCCAGTGGGATGGAATCAAGCAGGTTGAGCACCCACACTAAACTAACATGGAGCTCCTCACTCAAGGTGCTCAAAACTCCACAGCCAAACACAAGTTCAGCGCCCAAGCCATTTCCCGCTGCCATGGAAACCAAGTGCTCTGGCACCACATATGTCTGAAAGTGGCTATGACACCTAGGGAACTCAGGGCAAAGGTGAATGGCAACTGCCTGAAGCAGCAGCACAGCTCTTCCAGTGCCAAAACAACTCCACCTGCCTCATTCACTTCACATACCATCAGCTGTGCTAGCAGCTATCTAGGAAACCCTGTTTGGTCACTTGTGTTCCAATGCCCATTGAGCCCAGTGGGATGGAATCAAGCAGGTTGAGCACCCACACTAAACTAACATGGAGCTCCTCACTCAAGGCGCTCAAAACTCCACAGCCAAACACAAGTTTGTTGCGCAAGCCATTTCCCGCTGTCATGGAAACCAAGTGCTCTGGCACCACATATGTCTGAAACTGGCTATGACACCTAGGGAACTCAGGGCGGTGGTGAATGGCAACTGCCCGAAGCAGCAGCACAGCTCTTCCAGTGCCAAAACAACTCCACCTGCCTCATGAACTTCACATACCATCAGCTGTGCTAGCAGCTATCTAGGAAACCCTGTTTGGTCACTTCCGGTCCAATGCCCATTGAGCCCAGTGGGATGGAATCAAGCAGGTTGAGCACCCACACTAAACTAACATGGAGCTCCTCACTCAAGTCACTCAAAACTCCACAGCCAAGCACAAGTTCAGCGCCCAAGCCATTTCCCGCTGCCATGGAAACCAAGTGCTCTGGCACCACATATGTCTGAAAGTTCTAAGACACCTAGGGAACTCAGAGACGCGGTGGTGAATGGCAACTGCCTGAAGCAGCAGCACAGCTCTTCCAGTGCCAAAACAACTCCACCTGCCTCATTCACTTCACATACCATCAGCTGTGCTAGCAGCGTTCTAAGAAACCCTGTTTGGTCACTTCCGGTCCAATGCCCATTGAGCCCAGTGGGATGGAATCAAGCAGGTTGAGCACCCACACTAAACTCACAAGGAGCTCCTCACTCAAGGCGCTCAAAACTCCACAGCCAAACACAAGTTCAGCACCCAAGCCATTTCCCGCTGCCATGGAAACCAAGTGCTCTGCCAATACATATGTCTGAAAGTGCATATGACACCTAGGGAACTCAGGGCAGTGGTGAATGGCAACTGCCCGAAGCAGCAGCACAGCTCTTCCAGTGCCAAAACAACTCCACCTGCCTCATTCACTTCACATACCATCAGCTGTGCTAGCAGCTATCTAGGAAAGCCTGTTTGGTCACTTCCGGTCCAATGCCCATTGAGCCCAGTGGGATGGAATCAAGTAGGTTGAGCACCCACACTAAACTAACATGGAGCTCCTCACTCAAGGCTCTCAAAACTCCACAGCCAAACACAAGTTCAGCGCCCAAGCCATTTCCCGCTGCCATGGAAACCAAGTGCTCTGGCACCACATATGTCTGAAAGTGGATATGACACCTAGGGAACTCAGGGCGCTGGGGAATGTCAACTGCCTGAAGCAGCAGCACAGCTCTTCCAGTGCCAAAACAACTCCACCTGCCTCATTCACTTCACATACCATCAGCTGTGCTAGCAGCTATCTAGGAAACCCTGTTTGGTCACTTCCGGTCCAATGCCCATTGAGCCCAGTGGGATGGAATCAAGCAGGTTGAGCACCCACACTAAACTAACATGGAGCTCCTCACTCAAGGCACTCAAAACTCCACAGCCAAACACAAGTTCAGCACCCAAGCCATTTCCCGCTGCCATGGAAACCAAGTGCTCTGCCAATACATATGTCTGAAAGTGTATATGACACCTAGGGAACTCAGGGCAGTGGTGAATGGCAAATGCCTGAAGCAGCAGCACAGCTCCTCCAGTGCCAAAGGAACTCCACCTGCCTCATGAACTTTACAAACCGTCAGCTGTGCTAGCAGCTATCTAGGAAACCCTGTTTGGTCACTTCCGGTCCAATGCCCATTGAGCCCAGTGGGATGGAATCAAGCAGGTTGAGCACCCACACTAAACTAACATGGAGCTCCTCACTCAAGGCGCTCAAAACTCCACAGCCAAACACAACTTCAGCGCCCAAGCCATTTCCCGCTGCCATGGAAACCAAGTGCTCTGGCACCACATATGTTTGAAAGTGGCTATGACACCTAGGGAACTCAGGGCGGTGGTGAATGGCAACTGCCTGAAGCAGCAGCACAGCTCTTCCAGTGCCAAAACAACTCCACCTGCCTCATGAACTTCACATACCATCAGCTGTGCTAGCAGCTATCCAGGAAACCCTGTTTGGTCACTTCCGGTCCAATGCCCATTGAGCCCAGTGGGATGGAATCAAGCAGGTTGAGCACCCACACTAAACTAACATGGAGCTCCTCACTCAAGGCGCTCAAAACTCCACAGCCAAACACAAGTTCAGCACCCAAGCCATTTCCCGCTGCCATGGAAACCAAGTGCTCTGGCACCACATATGTCTGAAAGTGGCTATGACACCTAGGGAACTCAGTGACGCGGTGGTGAATGGCAACTGGCTGAAGCAGCAGCACAGCTCTTCCAGTGCCAAAACAACTCCACCTGCCTCATGAACTTCACATACCATCAGCTGTGCTAGCAGCTATCTAGGAAACCCTGTTTGGTCACTTCCGGTCCAATGCCCATTGAGCCCAGTGGGATGGAATCAAGCAGGTTGAGCACCCACACTAAACTAACATGGAGCTCCTCACTCAAGGCACTCAAAACTCCACAGCCAAACACAAGTTCAGTGCAAAAGCCATTTCCCGCTGCCATGGCAACCAAGTGCTCTGGCACCACATATGTCTGAAAGTGGATATGACACCTAGGGAACTCAGGGCGGTGGTGAATGGCAACTGCCTGAAGCAGCAGCACAGCTCTTCCAGTGCCACAACAACTCCACCTGCCTCATGAACTTCACATACCATCAGCTGTGCTAGCAGCTATCTAGGAAACCCTGTTTGGTCACTTCCGGTCCAATGCCCATTGAGCCCAGTGGGATGGAATCAAGCAGGTTGAGCACCCACACTAAACTAACATGGAGCTCCTCACTCAAGGCGCTCAAAACTCCACAGCCAAACACAAGTTCAGCGCCCAAGCCATTTCCCGCTGTCATGGAAACCAAGTGCTCTGGCACCACATATGTCTGAAAGTGGCTATGACACCTAGGGAACTCAGTGACGCGGTGGTGAATGGCAACTGCCTGAAGCAGCAGCACAGCTCTTCCAGTGCCAAAACAACTCCACCTGCCTCATTCACTTCACATACCATCAGCTGTGCTAGCAGCTATCTAGGAAACCCTGTTTGGTCACTTCCGGTCCAATGCCCATTGAGCCCAGTGGGATGGAATCAAGCAGGTTGAGCACCCACACTAAACTAACATGGAGCTCCTCACTCAAGGCGCTCAAAACTCCACAGCCAAACACAAGTTCAGCACCCAAGCCATTTCCCGCTGCCATGGAAACCAAGTGCTCTGGCACCACATATGTCTGAAAGTGGCTATGACACCTAGGGAACTCAGTGACGCGGTGGTGAATGGCAACTGGCTGAAGCAGCAGCACAGCTCTTCCAGTGCCAAAACAACTCCACCTGCCTCATGAACTTCACATACCATCAGCTGTGCTAGCAGCTATCTAGGAAACCCTGTTTGGTCACTTCTGGTCCAATGCCCATTGAGCCCAGTGGGATGGAATCAAGCAGGTTGAGCAGCCACACTAAACTAACATGGAGCTCCTCACTCAAGGCGCTCAAAACTCCACAGCCAAACACAAGTTCAGTGCAAAAGCCATTTCCCGCTGCCATGGCAACAAAGTGCTCTGGCACCACATATGTCTGAAAGTGGATATGACACCTAGGGAACTCAGGGCGGTGGTGAATGGCAACTGCCTGAAGCAGCAGCACAGCTCTTCCAGTGCCAAAACAACTCCACCTGCCTCATTCACTTCACATACCATCAGCTGTGCTAGCAGCTATCTAGGAAACCCTGTTTGGTCACTTCCGGTCCAATGCCCATTGAGCCCAGTGGGATGGAATCAAGCAGGTTGAGCACCCACACTAAACTAACATGGAGCTCCTCACTCAAGGCACTCAAAACTCCACAGCCAAACACAAGCTCAGTGCACAAGCCATTTCCCGCTGCCATAGAAACCAAGTGCTCTGGCACCACATATGTCTGAAAGTGGATATGACACCTAGGGATCTCAGGGCGGTGGTGAATGGCAACTGCCCGAAGCAGCAGCACAGCTCTTCCAGTGCCAAAACAACTCCACCTGCCTCATTCACTTCACATACCATCAGCTGTTCCAGCAGCTATCTAGGAAACCCTGGTTCGTCACTTCCGGTCCAATGCCCATTGAGCCCAGTGGGATGGAATCAAGCAGGTTGAGCACCCACACTAAACTAACATGGAGCTCCTGACTCAAGGCGCTCAAAACTCCACAGCCAAACACAAGTTCAGCGCCCAAGCCATTTCCCGCTGCCATGGAAACCAAGTGCTCTGGCACCACATATGTCTGAAAGTGGCTATGACACCTAGGGAACTCAGTGACGCGGTGGTGAATGGCAACTGGCTGAAGCAGCAGCACAGCTCTTCCAGTGCCAAAACAACTCCACCTGCCTCATGAACTTCACATACCATCAGCTGTGCTAGCAGCTATCTAGGAAACCCTGTTTGGTCACTTCCGGTCCAATGCCCATTGAGCCCAGTGGGATGGAATCAAGCAGGTTGAGCACCCACACTAAACTCACATGGAGCTCCTCACTCAAGGCGCTCAAAACTCCACAGCCAAACACAAGTTCAGTGCAAAAGCCATTTCCCGCTGCCATGGAAACCAAGTGCTCTGGCACCACATATGTCTGAAAGTGGCTATGACACCTAGGGAACTCAGTGAGGCGGTGGTGAATGTCAACTGCCCGAAGCAGCAGCACAGCTCTTCCAGTGCCAAAACAACTCCACCTGCCTCATTCACTTCACATACCATCAGCTGTGCTAGCAGCTATCTAGGAAACCCTGTTTGGTCACTTCCGGTCTAATGCCCATTGAGCCCAGTGGGATGGAATCAAGCAGATTGAGCACCCACACTAAACTAACATGGAGCTCCTCACTCAAGGCGCTCAAAACTCCACAGCCAAATACAAGTTCAGCCCCCAAGCCATTTCCCGCTGCCATGGAAACCAAGTGCTCTGGCACCACATATGTCTGAAAGTGGATATGACACCTAGGGAACTCAGGGCGGTGGTGAATGGCAAGTGCCCGAAGCAGCAGCACAGCTCTTCCAGTGCCAAAACAACTCCACCTGCCTCTTTCACTTCACATACCATCAGCTGTGCTAGCAGCTATCTAGGAAACCCTGTTTGGTCACTTCCGGTCCAATGCCCATTGAGCCCAGTGGGATGGAATCAAGCAGGTTGAGCACCCACACTAAACTAACATGGAGCTCCTCACTCAAGGCGCTCAAAACTCCACAGCCAAACACAACTTCAGCGCCCAAGCCATTTCCCGCTGCCATGGAAACCAAGTGCTCTGGCACCACATATGTCTAAAAGTGGATATGACACCTAGGGAACTCAGTGTGGTGGTGAATGGCAACTGCCCGAAGCAGCAGCACAGCTCTTCCAGTGCCAAAACAACTCCACCTGCCTCATGAACTTCACATACCATCAGCTCTGCTAGCAGCTATCTAGGAAACCCTGTTTTGTCACTTCCGGTCCAATGCCCATTGAGCCCAGTGGGATGGAATCAAGCAGGTTGAGCACCCACACTAGACTAACATGGAGCTCCTCACTCAAGGCACTCAAAACTCCACAGCCAAACACAAGTTCAGTGCAAAAGCCATTTCCCGCTGCCATGGAAACCAAGTGCTCTGGCACCACATATGTCTAAAAGTGGCTATGACACCTAGGGAACTCAGGGCGGTGGTGAATGGCAAGTGCCCGAAGCAGCAGCACAGCTCTTCCAGTGCCAAAACAACTCCACCTGCCTCATGAAGTTCACATACCATCAGCTGTGCTAGCAGCTATCTAGGAAACCCTGTTTGGTCACTTCCGGTCCAATGCCCATTGAGCCCAGTGGGATGGATTCAAGCAGGTTGAGCACCCACACTAAACTAACATGGAGTTTCTCACTCAAGGCACTCAAAACTCCACAGCCAAACACAAGTTCAGCACCCAAGCCATTTCCCGCTGCCATGGAAACCAAGTGCTCTGGCACCACATATGTCTGAAAGTGGATATGACACCTAGGGAACTCAGAGCGTTGGAGAATGGCAACTGCCCGAAGCAGCAGCACAGCTCTTCCAGTGCCAAAACAACTCCACCTGCCTCATGAACTTCACATACCATCAGCTGTGCTAGCAGCTATCTAGGAAACCCTGTTTGGTCACTTCCGGTCCAATGCCCATTGAGCCCAGTGGGATGGAATCAAGCAGGTTGAACACCCTCACTAAACTCACATGGAGCTCCTCACTCAAGGCACTCAAAACTCCACAGCCAAACACAAGTTCAGTGCCCAAGCCATTTCCCGCTGCCATGGAAACCAAGTGCTCTGGCACCACATATGTCTGAAAGTGGATATGACACCTAGGGAACTCAGGGCGGTGGTGAATGACAACTGCCCGAAGTAGCAGCACAGCTCTTCCAGTGCCAAAACAACTCCACCTGCCTCATGAACTTCACATACCATCAGCTGTGCTAGCAGCTATCTAGGAAACCCTGTTTGGTCACTTCCGGTCCAATGCCCATTGAGCCCAGTGGGATGGAATCAAGCAGGTTGAGCACCCACACTAAACTAACATGGAGCTCCTCACTCAAGGCGCTCAAAACTCCACAGCCAAACACAACTTCAGCGCCCAAGCCATTTCCCGCTGCCATGGAAACCAAGTGCTCTGGCACCACATATGTCTGAAAGTGGCTATGACACCTAGGGAACTCAGTGTGGTGGTGAATGGCAACTGCCCGAAGCAGCAGCACAGCTCTTCCAGTGCCAAAACAACTCCACCTGCCTCATGAACTTCACATACCATCAGCTGTGCTAGCAGCTATCTAGGAAACCCTGTTTGGTCACTTCCGGTCCAATGCCCATTGAGCCCAGTGGGATGGAATCAAGCAGGTTGAGCACCCACACTAAACTAACATGGAGCTCCTCACTCAAGGCGCTCAAAAATCCACAGCCAAATACAAGTTCAGCCCCCAAGCCATTTCCCGCTGCCATGGAAACCAAGTGCTCTGGCACCACATATGTCTGAAAGTGGATATGACACCTAGGGAACTCAGGGCGGTGGTGAATGGCAACTGCCCGAAGCAGCAGCACAGCTCTTCCAGTGCCAAAACAACTCCACCTGCCTCATGAACTTCACATACCATCAGCTGTGCTAGCAGCTATCTAGGAAACCCTGTTTGGTCACTTCCGGTCCAATGCCCATTGAGCCCAGTGGGATGGAATCAAGCAGGTTGAGCACCCACACTAAACTAACATGGAGCTCCTCACTCAAGGCACTCAAAACTCCACAGCCAAACACAAGTTCAGCGCCCAAGCCATTTCCCGCTGCCATGGAAACCAAGTGCTCTGGCACCACATATGTCTGAAAGTGGCTATGACACCTAGGGAACTCAGTGAGGCGGTGGTGAATGGCAAGTGCCTGAAGCAGCAGCACAGCTCTTCCAGTGCCAAAACAACTCCACCTGCCTCATGAACTTCACATACCATCAGCTGTGCTAGCAGCTATCTAGGAAACCCTGTTTGGTCACTTCCGGTCCAATGCCCATTGAGCCCAGTGGGATGGAATCAAGCAGATTGAGCACCCACACTAAACTAACATGGAGCTCCTCACTCAAGGCGCTCAAAACTCCACAGCCAAATACAAGTTCAGCCCCCAAGCCATTTCCCGCTGCCATGGAAACCAAGTGCTCTGGCACCACATATGTCTGAAAGTGGATATGACACCTAGGGAACTCAGGGCGGTGGTGAATGGCAAGTGCCCGAAGCAGCAGCACAGCTCTTCCAGTGCCAAAACAACTCCACCTGCCTCATGAAGTTCACATACCATCAGCTGTGCTAGCAGCTATCTAGGAAACCCTGTTTGGTCACTTCCGGTCCAATGCCCATTGAGCCCAGTGGGATGGATTCAAGCAGGTTGAGCACCCACACTAAACTAACATGGAGCTTCTCACTCAAGGCACTCAAAACTCCACAGCCAAACACAAGTTCAGCACCCAAGCCATTTCCCGCTGCCATGGAAACCAAGTGCTCTGGCACCACATATGTCTGAAAGTGGATATGACACCTAGGGAACTCAGAGCGTTGGAGAATGGCAACTGCCCGAAGCAGCAGCACAGCTCTTCCAGTGCCAAAACAACTCCACCTGCCTCATTCACTTCACATACCATCAGCTGTGCTAGCAGCTATCTAGGAAACCCTGTTTGGTCACTTCCGGTCCAATGCCCATTGAGCCCAGTGGGATGGAATCAAGCAGGTTGAACACCCTCACTAAACTCACATGGAGCTCCTCACTCAAGGCACTCAAAACTCCACAGCCAAACACAAGTTCAGTGCCCAAGCCATTTCCCGCTGCCATGGAAACCAAGTGCTCTGGCACCACATATGTCTGAAAGTGGCTATGACACCTAGGGAACTCAGGGCGGTGGTGAATGACAACTGCCCGAAGTAGCAGCACAGCTCTTCCAGTGCCAAAACAACTCCACCTGCCTCATGAACTTCACATACCATCAGCTGTGCTAGCAGCTATCTAGGAAACCCTGTTTGGTCACTTCCGGTCCAATGCCCATTGAGCCCAGTGGGATGGATTCAAGCAGGTTGAGCACCCACACTAAACTAACATGGAGCTCCTCACTCAAGGCACTCAAAACTCCACAGCCAAGCACAAGTTCAGTGCCCAAGCCATTTCCCGCTGCCATGGAAACCAAGTGCTCTGGCACCACATATGTCTGAAAGTGGATATGACACCTAGGGAACTCAGGGCGGTGGTGAATGGCAACTGCCCGAAGCAGCAGCACAGCTCTTCCAGTGCCAAAACAACTCCACCTGCCTCATTCACTTCACATACCATCAGCTGTGCTAGCAGCTATCTAGGAAACCCTGTTTGGTCACTTCCGGTCCAATGCCCATTGAGCCCAGTGGGATGGAATCAAGCAGGTTGAGCAACCACACTAAACTAACATGGAGTTCCTCACTCAAGGCGCTCAAAACTCCACAGACAAACACAAGCTCAGCGCCCAAGCCATTTCCCGCTGCCATGGAAACCAAGTGCTCTGGCACCACATATGTCTGAAAGTGGCTATGACACCTAGGGAACTCAGGGCGGTGGTGAATGGCAACTGCCCGAAGCAGCAGCACAGCTCTTCCAGTGCCAAAACAACTCCACCTGCCTCATGAAGTTCACATACCATCAGCTGTGCTAGTAGCGTTCTAGGAAACCCTGTTTGGTCACTTCCGGTCCAATGCCCATTGAGCCCAGTGGGATGGAATCAAGGAGGTTGAGCACCCACAGTAAACTCACATGGAGCTCCTCACTCAAGGCACTCAAAACTCCACAGCCAAACACAAGTTCAGCACCCAAGCCATTTCCCGCTGCCATGGAAACCAAGTGCTCTGGCACCACATATGTCTGAAAGTGGATATGACACCTAGGGAACTCAGAGCGTTGGAGAATGGCAACTGCCCGAAGCAGCAGCACAGCTCTTCCAGTGCCAAAACAACTCCACCTGCCTCATGAACTTCACATACCATCAGCTGTGCTAGCAGCTATCTAGGAAACCCTGTTTGGTCACTTCCGGTCCAATGCCCATTGAGCCCAGTGGGATGGAATCAAGCAGGTTGAACACCCTCACTAAACTCACATGGAGCTCCTCACTCAAGGCACTCAAAACTCCACAGCCAAACACAAGTTCAGTGCCCAAGCCATTTCCCGCTGCCATGGAAACCAAGTGCTCTGGCACCACATATGTCTGAAAGTGGATATGACACCTAGGGAACTCAGGGCGGTGGTGAATGACAACTGCCCGAAGTAGCAGCACAGCTCTTCCAGTGCCAAAACAACTCCACCTGCCTCATGAACTTCACATACCATCAGCTGTGCTAGCAGCTATCTAGGAAACCCTGTTTGGTCACTTCCGGTCCAATGCCCATTGAGCCCAGTGGGATGGAATCAAGCAGGTTGAGCACCCACACTAAACTAACATGGAGCTCCTCACTCAAGGCGCTCAAAACTCCACAGCCAAACACAACTTCAGCGCCCAAGCCATTTCCCGCTGCCATGGAAACCAAGTGCTCTGGCACCACATATGTCTGAAAGTGGCTATGACACCTAGGGAACTCAGTGTGGTGGTGAATGGCAACTGCCCGAAGCAGCAGCACAGCTCTTCCAGTGCCAAAACAACTCCACCTGCCTCATGAACTTCACATACCATCAGCTGTGCTAGCAGCTATCTAGGAAACCCTGTTTGGTCACTTCCGGTCCAATGCCCATTGAGCCCAGTGGGATGGAATCAAGCAGGTTGAGCACCCACACTAAACTAACATGGAGCTCCTCACTCAAGGCGCTCAAAAATCCACAGCCAAATACAAGTTCAGCCCCCAAGCCATTTCCCGCTGCCATGGAAACCAAGTGCTCTGGCACCACATATGTCTGAAAGTGGATATGACACCTAGGGAACTCAGGGCGGTGGTGAATGGCAACTGCCCGAAGCAGCAGCACAGCTCTTCCAGTGCCAAAACAACTCCACCTGCCTCATTCACTTCACATACCATCAGCTGTGCTAGCAGCTATCTAGGAAACCCTGTTTGGTCACTTCCGGTCCAATGCCCATTGAGCCCAGTGGGATGGAATCAAGCAGGTTGAGCACCCACACTAAACTAACATGGAGCTCCTCACTCAAGGCACTCAAAACTCCACAGCCAAACACAAGTTCAGCGCCCAAGCCATTTCCCGCTGCCATGGAAACCAAGTGCTCTGGCACCACATATGTCTGAAAGTGGCTATGACACCTAGGGAACTCAGTGAGGCGGTGGTGAATGGCAAGTGCCTGAAGCAGCAGCACAGCTCTTCCAGTGCCAAAACAACTCCACCTGCCTCATGAACTTCACATACCATCAGCTGTGCTAGCAGCTATCTAGGAAACCCTGTTTGGTCACTTCCGGTCCAATGCCCATTGAGCCCAGTGGGATGGAATCAAGCAGATTGAGCACCCACACTAAACTAACATGGAGCTCCTCACTCAAGGCGCTCAAAACTCCACAGCCAAATACAAGTTCAGCCCCCAAGCCATTTCCCGCTGCCATGGAAACCAAGTGCTCTGGCACCACATATGTCTGAAAGTGGATATGACACCTAGGGAACTCAGGGCGGTGGTGAATGGCAAGTGCCCGAAGCAGCAGCACAGCTCTTCCAGTGCCAAAACAACTCCACCTGCCTCATGAAGTTCACATACCATCAGCTGTGCTAGCAGCTATCTAGGAAACCCTGTTTGGTCACTTCCGGTCCAATGCCCATTGAGCCCAGTGGGATGGATTCAAGCAGGTTGAGCACCCACACTAAACTAACATGGAGCTTCTCACTCAAGGCACTCAAAACTCCACAGCCAAACACAAGTTCAGCACCCAAGCCATTTCCCGCTGCCATGGAAACCAAGTGCTCTGGCACCACATATGTCTGAAAGTGGATATGACACCTAGGGAACTCAGAGCGTTGGAGAATGGCAACTGCCCGAAGCAGCAGCACAGCTCTTCCAGTGCCAAAACAACTCCACCTGCCTCATTCACTTCACATACCATCAGCTGTGCTAGCAGCTATCTAGGAAACCCTGTTTGGTCACTTCCGGTCCAATGCCCATTGAGCCCAGTGGGATGGAATCAAGCAGGTTGAACACCCTCACTAAACTCACATGGAGCTCCTCACTCAAGGCACTCAAAACTCCACAGCCAAACACAAGTTCAGTGCCCAAGCCATTTCCCGCTGCCATGGAAACCAAGTGCTCTGGCACCACATATGTCTGAAAGTGGCTATGACACCTAGGGAACTCAGGGCGGTGGTGAATGACAACTGCCCGAAGTAGCAGCACAGCTCTTCCAGTGCCAAAACAACTCCACCTGCCTCATGAACTTCACATACCATCAGCTGTGCTAGCAGCTATCTAGGAAACCCTGTTTGGTCACTTCCGGTCCAATGCCCATTGAGCCCAGTGGGATGGATTCAAGCAGGTTGAGCACCCACACTAAACTAACATGGAGCTCCTCACTCAAGGCACTCAAAACTCCACAGCCAAGCACAAGTTCAGTGCCCAAGCCATTTCCCGCTGCCATGGAAACCAAGTGCTCTGGCACCACATATGTCTGAAAGTGGATATGACACCTAGGGAACTCAGGGCGGTGGTGAATGGCAACTGCCCGAAGCAGCAGCACAGCTCTTCCAGTGCCAAAACAACTCCACCTGCCTCATTCACTTCACATACCATCAGCTGTGCTAGCAGCTATCTAGGAAACCCTGTTTGGTCACTTCCGGTCCAATGCCCATTGAGCCCAGTGGGATGGAATCAAGCAGGTTGAGCAACCACACTAAACTAACATGGAGTTCCTCACTCAAGGCGCTCAAAACTCCACAGACAAACACAAGCTCAGCGCCCAAGCCATTTCCCGCTGCCATGGAAACCAAGTGCTCTGGCACCACATATGTCTGAAAGTGGCTATGACACCTAGGGAACTCAGGGCGGTGGTGAATGGCAACTGCCCGAAGCAGCAGCACAGCTCTTCCAGTGCCAAAACAACTCCACCTGCCTCATGAACTTCACATACCATCAGCTGTGCTAGCAGCTATCTAGGAAACCCTGTTTGGTCACTTCCGGTCCAATGCCCATTGAGCCCAGTGGGATGGAATCAAGCAGGTTGAGCACCCACACTAAACTAACATGGAGCTCCTCACTCAAGGCACTCAAAACTCCACAGCCAAACACAAGTTCAGCGCCCAAGCCATTTCCCGCTGCCATGGAAACCAAGTGCTCTGGCACCACATATGTCTAAAAGTGGATATGACACCTAGGGAACTCAGGGCGGTGGTGAATGGCAACTGCCCGAAGCAGCAGCACAGCTCTTCCAGTGCCAAAACAACTCCACCTGCCTCATGAACTTCACATACCATCAGCTGTGCTAGCAGCTATCTAGGAAACCCTGTTTCGTCACTTCCGGTCCAATGCCCATTGAGCCCAGTGGGATGGAATCAAGCAGGTTGAGCACCCACACTAAACTAACATGGAGCTCCTCACTCAAGGCACTCAAAACTCCACAGCCAAATACAAGTTCAGCGCCCAAGCCATTTCCCGCTGCCATGGAAACCAAGTGCTCTGGCACCACATATGTCTGAAAGTGGATATGACACCTAGGGAACTCAGGGCGGTGGTGAATGGCAACTGCCCGAAGCAGCAGCACAGCTCTTCCAGTGCCAAAACAACTCCACCTGCCTCATGAACTTCACATACCATCAGCTGTGCTAGCAGCTATCTAGGAAACCCTGTTTGGTCACTTCCGGTCCAATGCCCATTGAGCCCAGTGGGATGGAATCAAGCAGGTTGAGCACCCACACTAAACTAACATGGAGCTCCTCACTCAAGGCACTCAAAACTCCACAGCCAAATACAAGTTCAGCGCCCAAGCCATTTCCCGCTGCCATGGAAACCAAGTGCTCTGGCACCACATATGTCTAAACGTGGATATGACACCTAGGGAACTCAGGGCGGTGGTGAATGGCAACTGCCCGAAGCAGCAGCACAGCTCTTCCAGTGCCAAAACAACTCCACCTGCCTCATGAACTTCACATACCATCAGCTGTGCTAGCAGCTATCTAGGAAACCCTGTTTGGTCACTTCCGGTCCAATGCCCATTGAGCCCAGTGGGATGGATTCAAGCAGGTTGAGCACCCACACTAAACTAACATGGAGCTCCTCACTCAAGGCACTCAAAACTCCACAGCCAAACACAAGTTCAGTGCAAAAGCCAATTCCCGCTGCCATGGAAACCAAGTGCTCTGGCACCACATATGTCTGAAAGTGGCTATGACACCTAGGGAACTCAGGGCGGTGGTGAATGGCAACTGCCCGAAGCAGCAGCACAGCTCTTCCAGTGCCAAAACAACTCCACCTGCCTCATGAACTTCACATACCATCAGCTGTGCTAGCAGCTATCTAGGAAACCCTGTTTGGTCACTTCCGGTCCAATGCCCATTGAGCCCAGTGGGATGGAATCAAGCAGGTTGAGCAACCACACTAAACTAACATGGAGCTCCTCACTCAAGGCGCTCAAAACTCCACAGACAAACACAAGCTCAGCGCCCAAGCCATTTCCCGCTGCCATGGAAACCAAGTGCTCTGGCACCACATATGTCTGAAAGTGGCTATGACACCTAGGGAACTCAGGGCGGTGGTGAATGGCAACTGCCCGAAGCAGCAGCACAGCTCTTCCAGTGCCAAAACAACTCCACCTGCCTCATTCACTTCACATACCATCAGCTGTGCTAGCAGCTATCTAGGAAACCCTGTTTGGTCACTTCCGGTCCAATGCCCATTGAGCCCAGTGGGATGGAATCAAGCAGGTTGAGCACCCACACTAAACTAACATGGAGCTCCTCACTCAAGGCACTCAAAACTCCACAGCCAAACACAAGTTCAGCGCCCAAGCCATTTCCCGCTGCCATGGAAACCAAGTGCTCTGGCACCACATATGTCTAAAAGTGGATATGACACCTAGGGAACTCAGGGCGGTGGTGAATGGCAACTGCCCGAAGCAGCAGCACAGCTCTTCCAGTGCCAAAACAACTCCACCTGCCTCATGAACTTCACATACCATCAGCTGTGCTAGCAGCTATCTAGGAAACCCTGTTTGGTCACTTCCGGTCCAATGCCCATTGAGCCCAGTGGGATGGATTCAAGCAGGTTGAGCACTCACACTAAACTAACATGGAGCTCCTCACTCAAGGCACTCAAAACTCCACAGCCAAACACAAGTTCAGTGCCCAAGCCATTTCCCGCTGCCATGGAAACCAAGTGCTCTGGCACCACATATGTCTGAAAGTGGCTATGACACCTAGGGAACTCAGGGCGGTGGTGAATGGCAAGTGCCCGAAGCAGCAGCACAGCTCTTCCAGTGCCAAAACAACTCCACCTGCCTCATTCACTTCACATACCATCAGCTGTGCTAGCAGCTATCTAGGAAACCCTGTTTGGTCACTTCCGGTCCAATGCCCATTGAGCCCAGTGGGATGGAATCAAGCAGGTTGAGCACCCACACTAAACTCACATGGAGCTCCTCACTCAAGGCGCTCAAAACTCCACAGCCAAACACAAGTTCAGTGCAAAAGCCATTTCCCGCTGCCATGGAAACCAAGTGCTCTGGCACCACATATGTCTGAAAGTGGATATGACACCTAGGGATCTCAGGGCGATGGTGAATGGCAACTGCCCGAAGCAGCAGCACAGCTCTTCCAGTGCCAAAACAACTCCACCTGCCTCATGAACTTCACATACCATCAGCTGTGCTAGCAGCTATCTAGGAAACCCTGTTTGGTCACTTCCGGTCCAATGCCCATTGAGCCCAGTGGGATGGAAACAAGCAGGTTGAGCACCCACACTAAACTAACATGGAGCTCCTGACTCAAGGCGCTCAAAACTCCACAGCCAAGCACAAGTTCAGCGCAAAAGCCATTTCCCGCTGCCATGGAAACCAAGTGCTCTGGCATCACATATGTCTGAAAGTGGATATGACACCTAGGGAACTCAGTGACGCGGTGGTGAATGGCAACTGGCTGAAGCAGCAGCACAGCTCTTCCAGTGCCAAAACAACTCCACCTGCCTCATGAACTTCACATACCATCAGCTGTGCTAGCAGCTATCTAGGAAATCCTGTTTGGTCACTTCCGGTCCAATGCCCATTGAGCCCAGTGGGATGGAATCAAGCAGGTTGAGCACCCACACTAAACTAACATGGAGCTCCTCACTAAAGGCGCTCAAAACTCCACAGACAAACACAAGTTCAGCTCAAAAGCAATTTCCCGCTGCCATGGAAACCAAGTGCTCTGGCACCACATATGTCTGAAAGTGGATATGACACCTAGGGAACTCAGTGACGCGGTGGTGAATGGCAACTGCCCGAAGCAGCAGCACAGCTCTTCCAGTGCCAAAACAACTCCACCTGCCTCATGAACTTCACATACCATCAGCTGTGCTAGCAGCTATCTAGGAAACCCTGTTTGGTCACTTCCGGTCCAATGCCCATTGAGCCCAGTGGGATGGAATCAAGCAGGTTGAGCACCCACACTAAACTAACATGGAGCTCCTCACTCAAGGCGCTCAAAACTCCACAGCCAAACACAAGTTCAGCGCCCAAGCCAATTCCCGCTGCCATGGAAACCAAGTGCTCTGGCACCACATATGTCTGAAAGTGGATATGACACCTAGGGAACTCAGGGCGGTGGTGAATGGCAACTGCCCGAAGCAGCAGCACAGCTCTTCCAGTGCCAAAACAACTCCACCTGCCTCATGAACTTCACATACCATCAGCTGTGCTAGCAGGTATCTAGGAAACCCTGTTTGGTCACTTCCGGTCCAATGCCCATTGAGCCCAGTGGGATGGAATCAAGCAGGTTGAGCACCCACACTAAACTAACATGGAGCTCCTCACTCAAGGCGCTCATAACTCGACAGCCAAACACAAGTTCAGCGCCAAAGCCATTTCCCGCTGCCATGGAAACCAAGTGCTCTGGCACCACATATGTCTGAAAGTGGATATGACACCTAGGGATCTCAGGGCGATGGTGAATGGCAACTGCCCGAAGCAGCAGCACAGCTCTTCCAGTGCCAAAACAACTCCACCTGCCTCATTCACTTCACATACCATCAGCTGTGCTAGCAGCTATCTAGGAAACCCTGTTTGGTCACTTCCGGTCCAATGCCCATTGAGCCCAGTGGGATGGAATCAAGCAGGTTGAGCACCCACACTAAACTAACATGGAGTTCGTCACTCAAGGCACTCAAAACTCCACAGCCAAACACAAGTTCAGTGCAAAAGCCATTTCCCGCTGCCATGGAAACCAAGTGCTCTGGCACCACATATGTCTGAAAGTGGATATGACACCTAGGGAACTCAGGGCGATGGTGAATGGCAACTGCCCGAAGCAGCAGCACAGCTCTTCCAGTGCCAAAACAACTCCACCTGCCTCATTCACTTCACATACCATCAGCTGTGCTAGCAGCTATCTAGGAAATCCTGTTTGGTCACTTCCGGTCCAATGCCCATTGAGCCCAGTGGGATGGAATCAAGCAGGTTGAGCACCCACACTAAACTAACATGGAGCTCCTCACTCAAGGCACTCAAAACTCCACAGCCAAACATAAGTTCAGCGCCCAAGCCATCTCCCGCTGCCATGGAAACCAAGTGCTCTGGCACCACATATGTCTGAAAGTGGATATGACACCTAGGGAACTCAGGGCGGTGGTGAATGGCAACTGCCCGAAGCAGCAGCACAGCTCTTCCAGTGCCAAAACAACTCCACCTGCCTCATTCACTTCACATACCATCAGCTGTGCTAGCAGCTATCTAGGAAACCCTGTTTGGTCACTTCCGGTCCAATGCCCATTGAGCCCAGTGGGATGGAATCAAGCAGGTTGAGCACCCACACTAAACTAACATGGAGCTCCTCACTCAAGGCGCTCAAAACTCCACAGCCAAATACAAGTTCAGCGCCCAAGCCATTTCCCGCTGCCATGGAAACCAAGTGCTCTGGCACCACATATGTCTGAAAGTGGATATGACACCTAGGGAACTCAGGGCGGTGGTGAATGGCAAGTGCCCGAAGCAGCAGCACAGCTCTTCCAGTGCCAAAACAACTCCACCTGCCTCATGAACTTCACATACCATCAGCTGTGCTAGCAGCTATCTAGGAAACCCTGTTTGGTCACTTCCGGTCCAATGCCCATTGAGCCCAGTGGGATGGAATCAAGCAGGTTGAGCACCCACACTAAACTAACATGGAGCTCCTCACTCAAGGCGCTCAAAACTCCACAGCCAAACACAAGTTCAGCGCCCAAGCCATTTCCCGCTGCCATGGAAACCAAGTGCTCTGGCACCACATATGTCTGAAAGTGGATATGACACCTAGGGAACTCAGGGCGGTGGTGAATGGCAACTGCCCGAAGCAGCAGCACAGCTCTTCCAGTGCCAAAACAACTCCACCTGCCTCATGAACTTCACATACCATCAGCTGTGCTAGCAGCTATCTAGGAAACCCTGTTTGGTCACTTCCGGTCCAATGCCCATTGAGCCCAGTGGGATGAAATCAAGCAGGTTGAGCACCCACACTAAACTAACATGGAGTTCGTCACTCAAGGCACTCAAAACTCCACAGCCAAACACAAGTTCAGTGCAAAAGCCATTTCCCGCTGCCATGGAAACCAAGTGCTCTGGCACCACATATGTCTGAAAGTGGATATGACACCTACGGATCTCAGGGCGGTGGTGAATGGCAACTGCCTGAAGCAGCAGCTCAGCTCTCCCAATGCCAAAACAACTCCACCTGCCTCATTCACGTCACATACCATCAGCTGTGCTAGCAGCTATCTAGGAAACCCTGTTTGGTCACTTCCGGTCCAATGCCCATTGAGCCCAGTGGGATGGAATCAAGCAGGTTGAGCACCCACACTAAACTAACATGGAGTTAGTCACTCAAGGCACTCAAAACTCCACAGCCAAACACAAGTTCAGCGCAAAAGCCATTTCCCGCTGCCATGGAAACCAAGTGCTCTGGCACCACATATGTCTGAAAGTGGATATGACACCTAGGGAACTCAGGGCGGTGGTGAATGGCAACTGCCCGAAGCAGCAGCACAGCTCTTCCAGTGCCAAAACAACTCCACCTGCCTCATTCACTTCACATACCATCAGCTGTTCCAGCAGCGTTCTAGGAAACCCTGTTTAGTCACTTCCGGTCCAATGCCCATTGAGCCCAGTGGGATGGAATCAAGCAGGTTGAGCACCCACACTAAACTAACAATGAGCTCCTCACTCAAGGCGCTCAAAACTCCACAGCCAAACACAAGTTCAGTGCAAAAGCCATTTCCCGCTGCCATGGAAACCAAGTGCTCTGGCACCACATATGTCTGAAAGTGGATATGACACCTAGGGATCTCAGGGCGATGGTGAATGGCAACTGCCCGAAGCAGCAGCACAGCTCTTCCAGTGCCAAAACAACTCCACCTGCCTCATGAACTTCACATACCATCAGCTGTGCTAGCAGCTATCTAGGAAATCCTGTTTGGTCACTTCCGGTCCAATGCCCATTGAGCCCAGTGGGATGGAATCAAGCAGGTTGAGCACCCACACTAAACTAACATGGAGCTCCTCACTCAAGGCACTCAAAACTCCACAGCCAAACATAAGTTCAGCGCCCAAGCCATCTCCCGCTGCCATGGAAACCAAGTGCTCTGGCACCACATATGTCTGAAAGTGGATATGACACCTAGGGAACTCAGGGCGGTGGTGAATGGCAACTGCCCGAAGCAGCAGCACAGCTCTTCCAGTGCCAAAACAACTCCACCTGCCTCATTCACTTCACATACCATCAGCTGTGCTAGCAGCTATCTAGGAAACCCTGTTTGGTCACTTCCGGTCCAATGCCCATTGAGCCCAGTGGGATGGAATCAAGCAGGTTGAGCACCCACACTAAACTAACATGGAGCTCCTCACTCAAGGCGCTCAAAACTCCACAGCCAAACACAAGTTCAGCGCCCAAGCCATTTCCCGCTGCCATGGAAACCAAGTGCTCTGGCACCACATATGTCTGAAAGTGGATATGACACCTAGGGAACTCAGGGCGGTGGTGAATGGCAACTGCCCGAAGCAGCAGCACAGCTCTTCCAGTGCCAAAACAACTCCACCTGCCTCATGAACTTCACATACCATCAGCTGTGCTAGCAGCTATCTAGGAAACCCTGTTTGGTCACTTCCGGTCCAATGCCCATTGAGCCCAGTGGGATGAAATCAAGCAGGTTGAGCACCCACACTAAACTAACATGGAGTTCGTCACTCAAGGCACTCAAAACTCCACAGCCAAACACAAGTTCAGTGCAAAAGCCATTTCCCGCTGCCATGGAAACCAAGTGCTCTGGCACCACATATGTCTGAAAGTGGATATGACACCTACGGATCTCAGGGCGGTGGTGAATGGCAACTGCCTGAAGCAGCAGCTCAGCTCTCCCAATGCCAAAACAACTCCACCTGCCTCATTCACGTCACATACCATCAGCTGTGCTAGCAGCTATCTAGGAAACAATGTTTGGTCACTTCCGGTCCAATGCCCATTGAGCCCAGTGGGATGGAATCAAGCAGGTTGAGCACCCACACTAAACTAACATGGAGTTAGTCACTCAAGGCACTCAAAACTCCACAGCCAAACACAAGTTTAGCGCAAAAGCCATTTCCCGCTGCCATGGAAACCAAGTGCTCTGGCACCACATATGTCTGAAAGTGGATATGACACCTAGGGAACTCAGGGCGGTGGTGAATGGCAACTGCCCGAAGCAGCAGCACAGCTCTTCCAGTGCCAAAACAACTCCACCTGCCTCATTCACTTCACATACCATCAGCTGTTCCAGCAGCGTTCTAGGAAACCCTGTTTAGTCACTTCCGGTCCAATGCCCATTGAGCCCAGTGGGATGGAATCAAGCAGGTTGAGCAAACACACTAAACTAACAATGAGCTCCTCACTCAAGGCGCTCAAAACTCCACAGCCAAACACAAGTTCAGTGCAAAAGCCATTTCCCGCTGCCATGGAAACCAAGTGCTCTGGCACCACATATGTCTGAAAGTGGATATGACACCTAGGGATCTCAGGGCGATGGTGAATGGCAACTGCCCGAAGCAGCAGCACAGCTCTTCCAGTGCCAAAACAACTCCACCTGCCTCATGAACTTCACATACCATCAGCTGTGCTAGCAGCTATCTAGGAAACCCTGTTTGGTCACTTCCGGTCCAATGCCCATTGAGCCCAGTGGGATGGAAACAAGCAGGTTGAGCACCCACACTAAACTAACATGGAGCTCCTCACTCAAGGCGCTCAAAACTCCACAGCCAAGCACAAGTTCAGCGCAAAAGCCATTTCCCGCTGCCATGGAAACCAAGTGCTCTGGCATCACATATGTCTGAAAGTGGATATGACACCTAGGGAACTCAGTGACGCGGTGGTGAATGGCAACTGCCCGAAGCAGCAGCACAGCTCTTCCAGTGCCAAAACAACTCCACCTGCCTCATGAACTTCACATACCATCAGCTGTGCTAGCAGCTATCTAGGAAACCCTGTTTGGTCACTTCCGGTCCAATGCCCATTGAGCCCAGTGGGATGGAATCAAGCAGGTTGAGCACCCACACTAAACTAACATGGAGCTCCTCACTCAAGGCGCTCAAAACTCCACAGCCAAACACAAGTTCAGCGCCCAAGCCAATTCCCGCTGCCATGGAAACCAAGTGCTCTGGCACCACATATGTCTGAAAGTGGATATGACACCTAGGGAACTCAGGGCGGTGGTGAATGGCAACTGCCCGAAGCAGCAGCACAGCTCTTCCAGTGCCAAAACAACTCCACCTGCCTCATGAACTTCACATACCATCAGCTGTGCTAGCAGGTATCTAGGAAACCCTGTTTGGTCACTTCCGGTCCAATGCCCATTGAGCCCAGTGGGATGGAATCAAGCAGGTTGAGCACCCACACTAAACTAACATGGAGCTCCTCACTCAAGGCGCTCATAACTCGACAGCCAAACACAAGTTCAGCGCCAAAGCCATTTCCCGCTGCCATGGAAACCAAGTGCTCTGGCACCACATATGTCTGAAAGTGGATATGACACCTAGGGATCTCAGGGCGATGGTGAATGGCAACTGCCCGAAGCAGCAGCACAGCTCTTCCAGTGCCAAAACAACTCCACCTGCCTCATTCACTTCACATACCATCAGCTGTGCTAGCAGCTATCTAGGAAACCCTGTTTGGTCACTTCCGGTCCAATGCCCATTGAGCCCAGTGGGATGGAATCAAGCAGGTTGAGCACCCACACTAAACTAACATGGAGTTCGTCACTCAAGGCACTCAAAACTCCACAGCCAAACACAAGTTCAGTGCAAAAGCCATTTCCCGCTGCCATGGAAACCAAGTGCTCTGGCACCACATATGTCTGAAAGTGGATATGACACCTAGGGAACTCAGGGCGATGGTGAATGGCAACTGCCCGAAGCAGCAGCACAGCTCTTCCAGTGCCAAAACAACTCCACCTGCCTCATGAACTTCACATACCATCAGCTGTGCTTACAGCTATCTAGGAAACCCTGTTTGGTCACTTCCGGTCCAATGCCCATTGAGTCCAGTGGGATGGAAACAAGCAGGTTGAGCACCCACACTAAACTAACATGGAGCTCCTCACTCAAGGCGCTCAAAACTCCACAGCCAAGCACAAGTTCAGCGCAAAAGCCATTTCCCGCTGCCATGGAAACCAAGTGCTCTGGCACCACATATGTCTGAAAGTGGCTATGACACCTAGGGAACTCAGTGACGCGGTGGTGAATGGCAACTGGCTGAAGCAGCAGCACAGCTCTTCCAGTGCCAAAACAACTCCACCTGCCTCATGAACTTCACATACCATCAGCTGTGCTAGCAGCTATCTAGGAAATCCTGTTTGGTCACTTCCGGTCCAATGCCCATTGAGCCCAGTGGGATGGAATCAAGCAGGTTGAGCACCCACACTAAACTAACATGGAGCTCCTCACTCAAGGCACTCAAAACTCCACAGCCAAACATAAGTTCAGCGCCCAAGCCATCTCCCGCTGCCATGGAAACCAAGTGCTCTGGCACCACATATGTCTGAAAGTGGATATGACACCTAGGGAACTCAGGGCGGTGGTGAATGGCAACTGCCCGAAGCAGCAGCACAGCTCTTCCAGTGCCAAAACAACTCCACCTGCCTCATTCACTTCACATACCATCAGCTGTGCTAGCAGCTATCTAGGAAACCCTGTTTGGTCACTTCCGGTCCAATGCCCATTGAGCCCAGTGGGATGGAATCAAGCAGGTTGAGCACCCACACTAAACTAACATGGAGCTCCTCACTCAAGGCGCTCAAAACTCCACAGCCAAATACAAGTTCAGCGCCCAAGCCATTTCCCGCTGCCATGGAAACCAAGTGCTCTGGCACCACATATGTCTGAAAGTGGATATGACACCTAGGGAACTCAGGGCGGTGGTGAATGGCAAGTGCCCGAAGCAGCAGCACAGCTCTTCCAGTGCCAAAACAACTCCACCTGCCTCATGAACTTCACATACCATCAGCTGTGCTAGCAGCTATCTAGGAAACCCTGTTTGGTCACTTCCGGTCCAATGCCCATTGAGCCCAGTGGGATGGAATCAAGCAGGTTGAGCACCCACACTAAACTAACATGGAGCTCCTCACTCAAGGCGCTCAAAACTCCACAGCCAAACACAAGTTCAGCGCCCAAGCCATTTCCCGCTGCCATGGAAACCAAGTGCTCTGGCACCACATATGTCTGAAAGTGGATATGACACCTAGGGAACTCAGGGCGGTGGTGAATGGCAACTGCCCGAAGCAGCAGCACAGCTCTTCCAGTGCCAAAACAACTCCACCTGCCTCATTCACTTCACATACCATCAGCTGTGCTAGCAGCTATCTAGGAAACCCTGTTTGGTCACTTCCGGTCCAATGCCCATTGAGCCCAGTGGGATGAAATCAAGCAGGTTGAGCACCCACACTAAACTAACATGGAGTTCGTCACTCAAGGCACTCAAAACTCCACAGCCAAACACAAGTTCAGTGCAAAAGCCATTTCCCGCTGCCATGGAAACCAAGTGCTCTGGCACCACATATGTCTGAAAGTGGATATGACACCTACGGATCTCAGGGCGGTGGTGAATGGCAACTGCCTGAAGCAGCAGCTCAGCTCTCCCAATGCCAAAACAACTCCACCTGCCTCATTCACGTCACATACCATCAGCTGTGCCAGCAGCTATCTAGGAAACCCTGTTTGGTCACTTCCGGTCCAATGCCCATTGAGCCCAGTGGGATGGAATCAAGCAGGTTGAGCACCCACACTAAACTAACATGGAGTTAGTCACTCAAGGCACTCAAAACTCCACAGCCAAACACAAGTTCAGCGCAAAAGCCATTTCCCGCTGCCATGGAAACCAAGTGCTCTGGCACCACATATGTCTGAAAGTGGATATGACACCTAGGGAACTCAGGGCGGTGGTGAATGGCAACTGCCCGAAGCAGCAGCACAGCTCTTCCAGTGCCAAAACAACTCCACCTGCCTCATGAACTTCACATACCATCAGCTGTTCCAGCAGCGTTCTAAGAAACCCTGTTTAGTCACTTCCGGTCCAATGCCCATTGAGCCCAGTGGGATGGAATCAAGCAGGTTGAGCACCCACACTAAACTAACAATGAGCTCCTCACTCAAGGCGCTCAAAACTCCACAGCCAAACACAAGTTCAGCGCCCAAGCCATTTCCCGCTGCCATGGAAACCAAGTGTTCTGGCACCACATATGTTTGAAAGTGGCTATGACACCTAGGGAACTCAGGGCGGTGGTGAATGGCAACTGCCCGAAGCAGCAGCACAGCTCTTCCAGTGCCAAAACAACTCCACCTGCCTCATGAACTTCACATACCATCAGCTGTGCTAGCAGCTATCTAGGAAATCCTGTTTGGTCACTTCCAGTCCAATGCCCATTGAGCCCAGTGGGATGGAATCAAGCAGGTTGAGCACCCACACTAAACTAACATGGAGCTCCTCACTCAAGGCACTCAAAACTCCACAGCCAAACATAAGTTCAGCGCCCAAGCCATCTCCCGCTGCCATGGAAACCAAGTGCTCTGGCACCACATATGTCTGAAAGTGGATATGACACCTAGGGAACTCAGGGCGGTGGTGAATGGCAACTGCCCGAAGCAGCAGCACAGCTCTTCCAGTGCCAAAACAACTCCACCTGCCTCATTCACTTCACATACCATCAGCTGTGCTAGCAGCTATCTAGGAAACCCTGTTTGGTCACTTCCGGTCCAATGCCCATTGAGCCCAGTGGGATGGAATCAAGCAGGTTGAGCACCCACACTAAACTAACATGGAGCTCCTCACTCAAGGCGCTCAAAACTCCACAGCCAAACACAAGTTCAGCGCCCAAGCCATTTCCCGCTGCCATGGAAACCAAGTGCTCTGGCACCACATATGTCTGAAAGTGGATATGACACCTAGGGATCTCAGGGCGATGGTGAATGGCAACTGCCCGAAGCAGCAGCACAGCTCTTCCAGTGCCAAAACAACTCCACCTGCCTCATGAACTTCACATACCATCAGCTGTGCTAGCAGCTATCTAGGAAACCCTGTTTGGTCACTTCCGGTCCAATGCCCATTGAGCCCAGTGGGATGGAATCAAGCAGGTTGAGCAGCCACACTAAACTAACATGGAGCTCCTCACTCAAGGCACTCAAAACTACACAGCCAAATACAAGTTCAGCGCCCAAGCCATTTCCCGCTGCCATGGAAACCAAGTGCTCTGGCACCACATATGTCTGAAAGTGGATATGACACCTAGGGAACTCAGGGCAGTGGTGAATGGCAACTGCCCGAAGCAGCAGCACAGCTCTTCCAGTGCCAAAACAACTCCACCTGCCTCATTCACTTCACATACCATCAGCTGTGCCAGCAGCTATCTAGGAAACCCTGTTTGGTCACTTCCGGTCCAATGCCCATTGAGCCCAGTGGGATGGAATCAAGCAGGTTGAGCACCCACACTAAACTAACATGGAGCTCCTCACTCAAGGCGCTCAAAACTCCACAGCCAAATACAAGTTCAGCGCAAAAGCCATTTTCCGCTGCCATGGAAACCAAGTGCTCTGGCACCACATATGTCTGAAAGTGGATATGACACCTAGGGAACTCAGGGCGGTGGTGAATGGCAACTGCCCGAAGCAGCAGCACAGCTCTTCCAGTGCCAAAACAACTCCACCTGCCTCATGAACTTCACATACCATCAGCTGTGCTAGCAGCTATCTAGGAAACCCTGTTTGGTCACTTCCGGTCCAATGCCCATTGAGCCCAGAGGGATGGAATCAAGCAGGTTGAGCACCCACACTAAACTAACATGGAGCTCCTCACTCAAGGCGCTCAAAACTCCACAGCCAAACACAAGTTCAGCGCAAAAGCCATTTCCCGCTGCCATGGAAACCAAGTGCTCTGGCACCACATATGTCTGAAAGTGGCTATGACACCTAGGGAACTCAGTGACGCGGTGGTGAATGGCAACTGCCTGAAGCAGCAGCACAGCTCTTCCAGTGCCAAAACAACTCCACCTGCCTCATTCACTTCACATACCATCAGCTGTGCTAGCAGCTATCTAGGAAACCCTGTTTGGTCACTTCCGGTCCAATGCCCATTGAGCCCAGTGGGATGGAATCAAGCAGGTTGAGCACCCACACTAAACTAACATGGAGCTCCTCACTAAAGGCGCTCAAAACTCCACAGCCAAACACAAGTTCAGCGCCCAAGCCATTTCCCGCTGCCATGGAAACCAAGTGCTCTGGCACCACATATGTCTGAAAGTGGCTATGACACCTAGGGAACTCAGAGGGTTGGAGAATGGCAACTGGCTGAAGCAGCAGCACAGCTCTTCCAGTGCCAAAACAACTCCACCTGCCTCATTCACTTCACATACCATCAGCTGTGCTAGCAGCTATCTAGGAAACCCTGTTTGGTCACTTCCAGTCCAATGCCCATTGAGCCCAGTGGGATGGAATCAAGCAGGTTGAGCACCCACACTAAACTAACATGGAGCTCCTGACTCAAGGCGCTCAAAACTCCACAGCCAAAAATAAGTTCAGCGCAAAAGCCATTTCCCGCTGCCATGGAAACCAAGTGCTCTGGCACCACATATGTCTGAAAGTGGATATGACACCTAGGGAACTCAGTGTGGTGGTGAATGGCAACTGCCCGAAGCAGCAGCACAGCTCTTCCAGTGCCAAAACAACTCCACCTGCCTCATGAACTTCACATACCATCAGCTGTGCTAGCAGGTATCTAGGAAACCCTGTTTGGTCACTTCCGGTCCAATGCCCATTGAGCCCAGTGGGATGGAATCAAGCAGGTTGAGCACCCACACTAAACTAACATGGAGCTCCTCACTCAAGGCGCTCATAACTCGACAGCCAAACACAAGTTCAGCGCCAAAGCCATTTCCCGCTGCCATGGAAACCAAGTGCTCTGGCACCACATATGTCTGAAAGTGGATATGACACCTAGGGATCTCAGGGCGATGGTGAATGGCAACTGCCCGAAGCAGCAGCACAGCTCTTCCAGTGCCAAAACAACTCCACCTGCCTCATTCACTTCACATACCATCAGCTGTGCTAGCAGCTATCTAGGAAACCCTGTTTGGTCACTTCCGGTCCAATGCCCATTGAGCCCAGTGGGATGGAATCAAGCAGGTTGAGCACCCACACTAAACTAACATGGAGTTCGTCACTCAAGGCACTCAAAACTCCACAGCCAAACACAAGTTCAGTGCAAAAGCCATTTCCCGCTGCCATGGAAACCAAGTGCTCTGGCACCACATATGTCTGAAAGTGGATATGACACCTAGGGAACTCAGGGCGATGGTGAATGGCAACTGCCCGAAGCAGCAGCACAGCTCTTCCAGTGCCAAAACAACTCCACCTGCCTCATGAACTTCACATACCATCAGCTGTGCTTACAGCTATCTAGGAAACCCTGTTTGGTCACTTCCGGTCCAATGCCCATTGAGTCCAGTGGGATGGAAACAAGCAGGTTGAGCACCCACACTAAACTAACATGGAGCTCCTCACTCAAGGCGCTCAAAACTCCACAGCCAAGCACAAGTTCAGCGCAAAAGCCATTTCCCGCTGCCATGGAAACCAAGTGCTCTGGCACCACATATGTCTGAAAGTGGCTATGACACCTAGGGAACTCAGTGACGCGGTGGTGAATGGCAACTGGCTGAAGCAGCAGCACAGCTCTTCCAGTGCCAAAACAACTCCACCTGCCTCATGAACTTCACATACCATCAGCTGTGCTAGCAGCTATCTAGGAAATCCTGTTTGGTCACTTCCGGTCCAATGCCCATTGAGCCCAGTGGGATGGAATCAAGCAGGTTGAGCACCCACACTAAACTAACATGGAGCTCCTCACTCAAGGCACTCAAAACTCCACAGCCAAACATAAGTTCAGCGCCCAAGCCATCTCCCGCTGCCATGGAAACCAAGTGCTCTGGCACCACATATGTCTGAAAGTGGATATGACACCTAGGGAACTCAGGGCGGTGGTGAATGGCAACTGCCCGAAGCAGCAGCACAGCTCTTCCAGTGCCAAAACAACTCCACCTGCCTCATTCACTTCACATACCATCAGCTGTGCTAGCAGCTATCTAGGAAACCCTGTTTGGTCACTTCCGGTCCAATGCCCATTGAGCCCAGTGGGATGGAATCAAGCAGGTTGAGCACCCACACTAAACTAACATGGAGCTCCTCACTCAAGGCGCTCAAAACTCCACAGCCAAATACAAGTTCAGCGCCCAAGCCATTTCCCGCTGCCATGGAAACCAAGTGCTCTGGCACCACATATGTCTGAAAGTGGATATGACACCTAGGGAACTCAGGGCGGTGGTGAATGGCAAGTGCCCGAAGCAGCAGCACAGCTCTTCCAGTGCCAAAACAACTCCACCTGCCTCATGAACTTCACATACCATCAGCTGTGCTAGCAGCTATCTAGGAAACCCTGTTTGGTCACTTCCGGTCCAATGCCCATTGAGCCCAGTGGGATGGAATCAAGCAGGTTGAGCACCCACACTAAACTAACATGGAGCTCCTCACTCAAGGCGCTCAAAACTCCACAGCCAAACACAAGTTCAGCGCCCAAGCCATTTCCCGCTGCCATGGAAACCAAGTGCTCTGGCACCACATATGTCTGAAAGTGGATATGACACCTAGGGAACTCAGGGCGGTGGTGAATGGCAACTGCCCGAAGCAGCAGCACAGCTCTTCCAGTGCCAAAACAACTCCACCTGCCTCATTCACTTCACATACCATCAGCTGTGCTAGCAGCTATCTAGGAAACCCTGTTTGGTCACTTCCGGTCCAATGCCCATTGAGCCCAGTGGGATGAAATCAAGCAGGTTGAGCACCCACACTAAACTAACATGGAGTTCGTCACTCAAGGCACTCAAAACTCCACAGCCAAACACAAGTTCAGTGCAAAAGCCATTTCCCGCTGCCATGGAAACCAAGTGCTCTGGCACCACATATGTCTGAAAGTGGATATGACACCTACGGATCTCAGGGCGGTGGTGAATGGCAACTGCCTGAAGCAGCAGCTCAGCTCTCCCAATGCCAAAACAACTCCACCTGCCTCATTCACGTCACATACCATCAGCTGTGCTAGCAGCTATCTAGGAAACCCTGTTTGGTCACTTCCGGTCCAATGCCCATTGAGCCCAGTGGGATGGAATCAAGCAGGTTGAGCACCCACACTAAACTAACATGGAGTTAGTCACTCAAGGCACTCAAAACTCCACAGCCAAACACAAGTTCAGCGCAAAAGCCATTTCCCGCTGCCATGGAAACCAAGTGCTCTGGCACCACATATGTCTGAAAGTGGATATGACACCTAGGGAACTCAGGGCGGTGGTGAATGGCAACTGCCCGAAGCAGCAGCACAGCTCTTCCAGTGCCAAAACAACTCCACCTGCCTCATGAACTTCACATACCATCAGCTGTTCCAGCAGCGTTCTAAGAAACCCTGTTTAGTCACTTCCGGTCCAATGCCCATTGAGCCCAGTGGGATGGAATCAAGCAGGTTGAGCACCCACACTAAACTAACAATGAGCTCCTCACTCAAGGCGCTCAAAACTCCACAGCCAAACACAAGTTCAGCGCACAAGCCATTTCCCGCTGCCATGGAAACCAAGTGTTCTGGCACCACATATGTTTGAAAGTGGCTATGACACCTAGGGAACTCAGGGCGGTGGTGAATGGCAACTGCCCGAAGCAGCAGCACAGCTCTTCCAGTGCCAAAACAACTCCACCTGCCTCATGAACTTCACATACCATCAGCTGTGCTAGCAGCTATCTAGGAAATCCTGTTTGGTCACTTCCAGTCCAATGCCCATTGAGCCCAGTGGGATGGAATCAAGCAGGTTGAGCACCCACACTAAACTAACATGGAGCTCCTCACTCAAGGCACTCAAAACTCCACAGCCAAACATAAGTTCAGCGCCCAAGCCATCTCCCGCTGCCATGGAAACCAAGTGCTCTGGCACCACATATGTCTGAAAGTGGATATGACACCTAGGGAACTCAGGGCGGTGGTGAATGGCAACTGCCCGAAGCAGCAGCACAGCTCTTCCAGTGCCAAAACAACTCCACCTGCCTCATTCACTTCACATACCATCAGCTGTGCTAGCAGCTATCTAGGAAACCCTGTTTGGTCACTTCCGGTCCAATGCCCATTGAGCCCAGTGGGATGGAATCAAGCAGGTTGAGCACCCACACTAAACTAACATGGAGCTCCTCACTCAAGGCGCTCAAAACTCCACAGCCAAACACAAGTTCAGCGCCCAAGCCATTTCCCGCTGCCATGGAAACCAAGTGCTCTGGCACCACATATGTCTGAAAGTGGATATGACACCTAGGGATCTCAGGGCGATGGTGAATGGCAACTGCCCGAAGCAGCAGCACAGCTCTTCCAGTGCCAAAACAACTCCACCTGCCTCATGAACTTCACATACCATCAGCTGTGCTAGCAGCTATCTAGGAAACCCTGTTTGGTCACTTCCGGTCCAATGCCCATTGAGCCCAGTGGGATGGAATCAAGCAGGTTGAGCAGCCACACTAAACTAACATGGAGCTCCTCACTCAAGGCACTCAAAACTACACAGCCAAATACAAGTTCAGCGCCCAAGCCATTTCCCGCTGCCATGGAAACCAAGTGCTCTGGCACCACATATGTCTGAAAGTGGATATGACACCTAGGGAACTCAGGGCGGTGGTGAATGGCAACTGCCCGAAGCAGCAGCACAGCTCTTCCAGTGCCAAAACAACTCCACCTGCCTCATTCACTTCACATACCATCAGCTGTGCCAGCAGCTATCTAGGAAACCCTGTTTGGTCACTTCCGGTCCAATGCCCATTGAGCCCAGTGGGATGGAATCAAGCAGGTTGAGCACCCACACTAAACTAACATGGAGCTCCTCACTCAAGGCGCTCAAAACTCCACAGCCAAATACAAGTTCAGCGCAAAAGCCATTTTCCGCTGCCATGGAAACCAAGTGCTCTGGCACCACATATGTCTGAAAGTGGATATGACACCTAGGGAACTCAGGGCGGTGGTGAATGGCAACTGCCCGAAGCAGCAGCACAGCTCTTCCAGTGCCAAAACAACTCCACCTGCCTCATGAACTTCACATACCATCAGCTGTGCTAGCAGCTATCTAGGAAACCCTGTTTGGTCACTTCCGGTCCAATGCCCATTGAGCCCAGAGGGATGGAATCAAGCAGGTTGAGCACCCACACTAAACTAACATGGAGCTCCTCACTCAAGGCGCTCAAAACTCCACAGCCAAACACAAGTTCAGCGCAAAAGCCATTTCCCGCTGCCATGGAAACCAAGTGCTCTGGCACCACATATGTCTGAAAGTGGCTATGACACCTAGGGAACTCAGTGACGCGGTGGTGAATGGCAACTGCCTGAAGCAGCAGCACAGCTCTTCCAGTGCCAAAACAACTCCACCTGCCTCATTCACTTCACATACCATCAGCTGTGCTAGCAGCTATCTAGGAAACCCTGTTTGGTCACTTCCGGTCCAATGCCCATTGAGCCCAGTGGGATGGAATCAAGCAGGTTGAGCACCCACACTAAACTAACATGGAGCTCCTCACTCAAGGCGCTCAAAACTCCACAGCCAAATACAAGTTCAGCGCCCAAGCCATTTCCCGCTGCCATGGAAACCAAGTGCTCTGGCACCACATATGTCTGAAAGTGGATATGACACCTAGGGAACTCAGGGCGGTGGTGAATGGCAACTGCCCGAAGCAGCAGCACAGCTCTTCCAGTGCCAAAACAACTCCACCTGCCTCATGAACTTCACATACCATCAGCTGTGCTAGCAGCTATCTAGGAAACCCTGTTTGGTCACTTCCGGTCCAATGCCCATTGAGCCCAGTGGGATGGAATCAAGCAGGTTGAGCACCCACACTAAACTAACATGGAGCTCCTCACTCAAGGCGCTCAAAACTCCACAGCCAAACACAAGTACAGCGCCCAAGCCATTTCCCGCTGCCATGGAAACCAAGTGCTCTGGCACCACATATGTCTGAAAGTGGATATGACACCTAGGGATCTCAGGGCGATGGTGAATGGCAACTGCCCGAAGCAGCAGCACAGCTCTTCCAGTGCCAAAACAACTCCACCTGCCTCATGAACTTCACATACCATCAGCTGTGCTAGCAGCTATCTAGGAAACCCTGTTTGGTCACTTCCGGTCCAATGCCCATTGAGCCCAGTGGGATGGAATCAAGCAGGTTGAGCACCCACACTAAACTAACATGGAGCTCCTCACTCAAGGCACTCAAAACTACACAGCCAAATACAAGTTCAGCGCCCAAGCCATCTCCCGCTGCCATGGAAACCAAGTGCTCTGGCACCACATATGTCTGAAAGTGGATATGACACCTAGGGAACTCAGGGCGGTGGTGAATGGCAACTGCCCGAAGCAGCAGCACAGCTCTTCCAGTGCCAAAACAACTCCACCTGCCTCATTCACGTCACATACCATCAGCTGTGCCAGCAGCTATCTAGGAAACCCTGTTTGGTCACTTCCGGTCCAATGCCCATTGAGCCCAGTGGGATGGAATCAAGCAGGTTGAGCACCCACACTAAACTAACATGGAGCTCCTCACTCAAGGCGCTCAAAACTCCACAGCCAAATACAAGTTCAGCGCAAAAGCCATTTTCCGCTGCCATGGAAACCAAGTGCTCTGGCACCACATATGTCTGAAAGTGGATATGACACCTAGGGAACTCAGGGCGGTGGTGAATGGCAACTGCCCGAAGCAGCAGCACAGCTCTTCCAGTGCCAAAACAACTCCACCTGCCTCATTCACTTCACATACCATCAGCTGTGCTAGCAGCTATCTAGGAAACCCTGTTTGGTCACTTCCGGTCCAATGCCCATTGAGCCCAGAGGGATGGAATCAATCAGGTTGAGCACCCACACTAAACTAACATGGAGCTCCTCACTCAAGGCGCTCAAAACTCCACAGCCAAACACAAGTTCAGCGCAAAAGCCATTTCCCGCTGCCATGGAAACCAAGTGCTCTGGCACCACATATGTCTGAAAGTGGCTATGACACCTAGGGAACTCAGTGACGCGGTGGTGAATGGCAACTGCCTTAAGCAGCAGCACAGCTCTTCCAGTGCCAAAACAACTCCACCTGCCTCATGAACTTCACATACCATCAGCTGTGCTAGCAGCTATCTAGGAAACCCTGTTTGGTCACTTCCGGTCCAATGCCCATTGAGCCCAGTGGGATGGAATCAAGCAGGTTGAGCACCCACACTAAACTAACATGGAGCTCCTCACTAAAGGCGCTCAAAACTCCACAGCCAAACACAAGTTCAGCGCCCAAGCCATTTCCCGCTGCCATGGAAACCAAGTGCTCTGGCACCACATATGTCTGAAAGTGGCTATGACACCTAGGGAACTCAGATGGTTGGAGAATGGCAACTGGCTGAAGCAGCAGCACAGCTCTTCCAGTGCCAAAACAACTCCACCTGCCTCATTCACTTCACATACCATCAGCTGTGCTAGCAGCTATCTAGGAAACCCTGTTTGGTCACTTCCAGTCCAATGCCCATTGAGCCCAGTGGGATGGAATCAAGCAGGTTGAGCACCCACACTAAACTAACATGGAGCTCCTGACTCAAGGCGCTCAAAACTCCACAGCCAAAAATAAGTTCAGCGCCCAAGCCATTTCCCGCTGCCATGGAAACCAAGTGCTCTGGCACCACATATGTCTGAAAGTGGATATGACACCTACGGATCACAGGGCGGTGGTGAATGGCAACTGCCTGAAGCAGCAGCTCAGCTCTCCCAATGCCAAAACAACTCCACCTGCCTCATTCACGTCACATACCATCAGCTGTGCTAGCAGCTATCTAGGAAACCCTGTTTGGTCACTTCCGGTCCAATGCCCATTGAGCCCAGTGGGATGGAATCAAGCAGGTTGAGCACCCACACTAAACTAACATGGAGTTAGTCACTCAAGGCACTCAAAACTCCACAGCCAAACACAAGTTCAGCGCAAAAGCCATTTCCCGCTGCCATGGAAACCAAGTGCTCTGGCACCACATATGTCTGAAAGTGGATATGACACCTAGGGAACTCAGGGCGGTGGTGAATGGCAACTGCCCGAAGCAGCAGCACAGCTCTTCCAGTGCCAAAACAACTCCACCTGCCTCATGAACTTCACATACCATCAGCTGTTCCAGCAGCGTTCTAAGAAACCCTGTTTAGTCACTTCCGGTCCAATGCCCATTGAGCCCAGTGGGATGGAATCAAGCAGGTTGAGCACCCACACTAAACTAACAATGAGCTCCTCACTCAAGGCGCTCAAAACTCCACAGCCAAACACAAGTTCAGCGCCCAAGCCATTTCCCGCTGCCATGGAAACCAAGTGTTCTGGCACCACATATGTTTGAAAGTGGCTATGACACCTAGGGAACTCAGGGCGGTGGTGAATGGCAACTGCCCGAAGCAGCAGCACAGCTCTTCCAGTGCCAAAACAACTCCACCTGCCTCATGAACTTCACATACCATCAGCTGTGCTAGCAGCTATCTAGGAAATCCTGTTTGGTCACTTCCAGTCCAATGCCCATTGAGCCCACTGGGATGGAATCAAGCAGGTTGAGCACCCACACTAAACTAACATGGAGCTCCTCACTCAAGGCACTCAAAACTCCACAGCCAAACATAAGTTCAGCGCCCAAGCCATCTCCCGCTGCCATGGAAACCAAGTGCTCTGGCACCACATATGTCTGAAAGTGGATATGACACCTAGGGAACTCAGGGCGGTGGTGAATGGCAACTGCCCGAAGCAGCAGCACAGCTCTTCCAGTGCCAAAACAACTCCACCTGCCTCATGAACTTCACATACCATCAGCTGTGCTAGCAGCTATCTAGGAAACCCTGTTTGGTCACTTCCGGTCCAATGCCCATTGAGCCCAGTGGGATGGAATCAAGCAGGTTGAGCAGCCACACTAAACTAACATGGAGCTCCTCACTCAAGGCACTCAAAACTACACAGCCAAATACAAGTTCAGCGCCCAAGCCATCTCCCGCTGCCATGGAAACCAAGTGCTCTGGCACCACATATGTCTGAAAGTGGATATGACACCTAGGGAACTCAGGGCGGTGGTGAATGGCAACTGCCCGAAGCAGCAGCACAGCTCTTCCAGTGCCAAAACAACTCCACCTGCCTCATTCACTTCACATACCATCAGCTGTGCCAGCAGCTATCTAGGAAACCCTGTTTGGTCACTTCCGGTCCAATGCCCATTGAGCCCAGTGGGATGGAATCAAGCAGGTTGAGCACCCACACTAAACTAACATGGAGCTCCTCACTCAAGGCGCTCAAAACTCCACAGCCAAATACAAGTTCAGCGCAAAAGCCATTTTCCGCTGCCATGGAAACCAAGTGCTCTGGCACCACATATGTCTGAAAGTGGATATGACACCTAGGGAACTCAGGGCGGTGGTGAATGGCAACTGCCCGAAGCAGCAGCACAGCTCTTCCAGTGCCAAAACAACTCCACCTGCCTCATGAACTTCACATACCATCAGCTGTGCTAGCAGCTATCTAGGAAACCCTGTTTGGTCACTTCCGGTCCAATGCCCATTGAGCCCAGTGGGATGGAATCAAGCAGGTTGAGCACCCACACTAAACTAACATGGAGCTCCTCACTCAAGGCACTCAAAACTCCACAGCCAAACACAAGTTCAGCGCAAAAGCCATTTCCCGCTGCCATGGAAACCAAGTGCTCTGGCACCACATATGTCTGAAAGTGGCTATGACACCTAGGGAACTCAGTGACGCGGTGGTGAATGGCAACTGCCTGAAGCAGCAGCACAGCTCTTCCAGTGCCAAAACAACTCCACCTGCCTCATGAACTTCACATACCATCAGCTGTGCTAGCAGCTATCTAGGAAACCCTGTTTGGTCACTTCCGGTCCAATGCCCATTGAGCCCAGTGGGATGGAATCAAGCAGGTTGAGCACCCACACTAAACTAACATGGAGCTCCTCACTAAAGGCGCTCAAAACTCCACAGCCAAACACAAGTTCAGCGCCCAAGCCATTTCCCGCTGCCATGGAAACCAAGTGCTCTGGCACCACATATGTCTGAAAGTGGATATGACACCTAGGGAACTCAGAGGGTTGGAGAATGGCAACTGGCTGAAGCAGCAGCACAGCTCTTCCAGTGCCAAAACAACTCCACCTGCCTCATTCACTTCACATACCATCAGCTGTGCTAGCAGCTATCTAGGAAACCCTGTTTGGTCACTTCCAGTCCAATGCCCATTGAGCCCAGTGGGATGGAATCAAGCAGGTTGAGCACCCACACTAAACTAACATGGAGCTCCTGACTCAAGGCGCTCAAAACTCCACAGCCAAAAATAAGTTCAGCGCCCAAGCCATTTCCCGCTGCCATGGAAACCAAGTGCTCTGGCACCACATATGTCTGAAAGTGGATATGACACCTAGGGAACTCAGTGTGGTGGTGAATGGCAACTGGCTGAAGCAGCAGCACAGCTCTTCCAGTGCCAAAACAACTCCACCTGCCTCATGAACTTCACATACCATCAGCTGTGCTAGCAGCTATCTAGGAAACCCTGTTTGGTCACTTCCGGTCCAATGCCCATTGAGCCCAGTGGGATGGAATCAAGCAGGTTGAGCAACCACACTAAACTAACATGGAGCTCCTCACTCAAGGCACTCAAAACTCCACAGCCAAACACAAGTTCAGCGCCCAAGCCATTTCCCGCTGCCATGGAAACCAAGTGCTCTGGCACCACATATGTCTGAAAGTGGATATGACACCTAGGGAACTCAGGGCGGTGGTGAATGGCAACTGCCCGAAGCAGCAGCACAGCTCTTCCAGTGCCAAAACAACTCCACCTGCCTCATTCACTTCACATACCATCAGCTGTGCTAGCAGCTATCTAGGAAACCCTGTTTGGTCACTTCCAGTCCAATGCCCATTGAGCCCAGTGGGATGAAATCAAGCAGGTTGAGCACCCACACTAAACTAACATGGAGCTCCTCACTCAAGGCACTCAAAACTCCACAGCCAAACACAAGTTCAGTGCAAAAGCCATTTCCCGCTGCCATGGAAACCAAGTGCTCTGGCACCACATATGTCTGAAAGTGGATATGACACCTACGGATCTCAGGGCGGTGGTGAATGGCAACTGCCTGAAGCAGCAGCACAGCTCTCCCAATGCCAAAACAACTCAACCTGCCTCATTCACGTCACATACCATCAGCTGTGCTAGCAGCTATCTAGGAAACCCTGTTTGGTCACTTCCGGTCCAATGCCCATTGAGCCCAGTGTGATGGAATCAAGCAGGTTGAGCACCCACACTAAACTCACATGGAGTTAGTCACTCAAGGCACTCAAAACTCCACAGCCAAACACAAGTTCAGCGCAAAAGCCATTTCCCGCTGCCATGGAAACCAAGTGCTCTGGCACCACATATGTCTGAAAGTGGATATGACACCTAGGAAACTCAGGGCGGTGGTGAATGGCAACTGCCCGAAGCAGCAGCACAGCTCTTCCAGTGCCAAAACAACTCCACCTGCCTCATGAACTTCACATACCATCAGCTGTTCCAGCAGCGTTCTAAGAAACCCTGTTTAGTCACTTCCGGTCCAATGAAAATTGAGCCCAGTGGGATGGAATCAAGCAGGTTGAGCACCCACACTAAACTAACAATGAGCTCCTCACTCAAGGCGCTCAAAACTCCACAGCCAAACACAAGTTCAGCGCCCAAGCCATTTCCCGCTGCCATGGAAACCAAGTGTTCTGGCACCACATATGTTTGAAAGTGGCTATGACACCTAGGGAACTCAGGGCGGTGGTGAATGGCAACTGCCCGAAGCAGCAGCACAGCTCTTCCAGTGCCAAAACAACTCCACCTGCCTCATTCACTTCACATACCATCAGCTGTGCTAGCAGCTATCTAGGAAACCTTGTTTGGTCACTTCCGGTCCAATGCCCATTGAGCCCAGTGGGATGGAATCAAGCAGGTTGAGCACCCACACTAAACTAACATGGAGCTCCTCACTCAAGGCGCTCAAAACTCCACAGCCAAATACAAGTTCAGCCCCCAAGCCATTTCCCGCTGCCATGGAAACCAAGTGCTCTGGCACCACATATGTCTGAAAGTGGATATGACACCTAGGGAACTCAGGGCGGTGGTGAATGGCAACTGCCCGAAGCAGCAGCACAGCTCTTCCAGTGCCAAAACAACTCCACCTGCCTCATTCACTTCACATACCATCAGCTGTGCTAGCAGCTATCTAGGAAACCCTGTTTGGTCACTTCCGGTCCAATGCCCATTGAGCCCAGTGGGGTGGAATCAAGCAGGTTGAGCACCCACACTAAACTAACATGGAGCTCCTGACTCAAGGCGCTCAAAACTCCACAGCCAAACACAAGTTCAGCGCCCAAGCCATTTCCCGCTGCCATGGAAACCAAGTGCTCTGGCACCACATATGTCTGAAAGTGGATATGACACCTAGGGAACTCAGGGCGATGGTGAATGGCAACTGCCCGAAGCAGCAGCACAGCTCTTCCAGTGCCAAAACAACTTCACCTGCCTCATTCACTTCACATACCATCAGCTGTGCTAGCAGCTATCTAGGAAACCCTGTTTGGTCACTTCCAGTCCAATGCCCATTGAGCCCAGGGGGATGGAATCAAGCAGGTTGAGCACCCACACTGAACTATCATGGAGCTCCTCACTCAAGGCACTCAAAACTCCACAGCCAAACACAAGTTCAGTGCAAAAGCCATTTCCCGCTGCCATGGAAACCAAGTGCTCTGGCACCACATATGTCTAAAAGTGGATATGACACCTAGGGAACTCAGGGCGGTGGTGAATGGCAACTGCCTGAAGCAGCAGCACAGCTCTTCCAGTGCCAAAACAACTCCACCTGCCTCATGAACTTCACATACCATCAGCTGTGCTAGCAGCTATCTAGGAAACCCTGTTTGGTCACTTCCGGTCCAATGCCCATTGAGCCCAGTGGGATGGAATCAAGCAGGTTGAGCACCCACACTAAACTAACATGGAGCTCCTCACAAAAGGCGCTCAAAACTCCACAGCCAAACACAAGTTCAGCGCCCAAGCCATTTCCCGCTGCCATGGAAACCAAGTGCTCTGGCACCACATATGTCTGAAAGTGGATATGACACCTAGGGATCTCAGGGCGGTGGTGCATGGCAAGTGCCCGAAGCAGCAGCACAGCTCTTCCAGTGCCAAAACAACTCCACCTGCCTCATGAACTTCACATACCATCAGCTGTGCTAGCAGCTATCTAGGAAACCCTGTTTGCTCACTTCCGGTCCAATGCCCATTGAGCCAAGTGGGATGGAATCAAGCAGGTTGAGCACCCACACTAAACTAACATGGAGCTCCTCACTCAAGGCACTCAAAACTCCACAGCCAAATACAAGTTCAGCGCCCAAGCCATTTCCCGCTGCCATGGAAACCAAGTGCTCTGGCACCACATATGTCTGAAAGTGGATATGACACCTAGGGAACTCAGGGCGGTGGTGAATGGCAACTGCCCGAAGCAGCAGCACAGCTCTTCCAGTGCCAAAACAACTCCACCTGCCTCATTCACTTCACATACCATCAGCTGTGCTAGCAGCTATCTAGGAAACCCTGTTTGGTCACTTCCGGTCCAATGCCCATTGAGCCCAGTGGGATGGAATCAAGCAGGTTGAGCACCCACACTAAACTCACATGGAGCTCCTCACTCAAGGCACTCAAAACTCCACAGCCAAACACAAGTTCAGTGCAAAAGCCATTTCCCGCTGCCATGGAAACCAAGTGCTCTGGCACCACATATGTCTGAAAGTGGATATGACACCTAGGGAACTCAGTGACGCGGTGGTGAATGGCAACTGCCCGAAGCAGCAGCACAGCTCTTCCAGTGCCAAAACAACTCCACCTGCCTCATGAACTTCACATACCATCAGCTGTGCTAGCAGCTATCTAGGAAACCCTGTTTGGTCACTTCCGGTCCAATGCCCATTGAGCCCAGTGGGATGGAATCAAGCAGGTTGAGCACCCACACTAAACTAACATGGAGTTCGTCACTCAAGGCGCTCAAAACTCCACAGCCAAACACAAGTTCAGCACCCAAGCCATTTCCCGCTGCCATGGAAACCAAGTGCTCTGGCACCACATATGTCTGAAAGTGGATATGACACCTAGGGAACTCAGGGCGGTGGTGAATGGCAACTGCCCGAAGCAGCAGCACAGCTCTTCCAGTGCCAAAACAACTCCACCTGCCTCATTCACTTCACATACCATCAGCTGTGCTAGCAGCTATCTAGGAAACCCTGTTTTGTCACTTCCAGTCCAATGCCCATTGAGCCCAGTGGGATGGAATCAAGCATGTTGAGCACCCACACTAAACTAACATGGAGCTCCTCACTCAAGGCACTCAAAACTCCACAGCCAAACACAAGTTCAGCACCCAAGCCATTTCCCGCTGCCATGGAAACCAAGTGCTCTGGCACCACATATGTCTGAAAGTGGATATGACACCTAGGGAACTCAGGGCGGTGGTGAATGGCAACTGCCCGAAGCAGCAGCACAGCTCTTCCAGTGCCAAAACAACTCCACCTGCCTCATGAACTTCACATACCATCAGCTGTGCTAGCAGCTATCTAGGAAACCCTGTTTGGTCACTTCCGGTCCAATGCCCATTGAGCCCAGTGGGATGGAATCAAGCAGGTTGAGCACCCACACTAAACTAATATGGAGCTCCTCACTCAAGGCGCTCAAAACTCCACAGCCAAATACAAGTTCAGCGCCCAAGCCATTTCCCGCTGCCATGGAAACCAAGTGCTCTGGCACCACATATGTCTGAAAGTGGATATGACACCTAGGGAACTCAGGGCGGTGGTGAATGGCAAGTGCCCGAAGCAGCAGCACAGCTCTTCCAGTGCCAAAACAACTCCACCTGCCTCATTCACTTCACATACCATCAGCTGTGCTACCAGCGTTCTAAGAAACCCTGTTTGGTCACTTCCGGTCCAATGCCCATTGAGCCCAGTGGGATGGAATCAAGCAGGTTGAGCAACCACACTAAACTAACATGGAGCTCCTCACTCAAGGCGCTCAAAACTCCACAGCCAAACACAAGTTCAGCGCCCAAGCCATTTCCCGCTGCCATGGAAACCAAGTGCTCTGGCACCACATATGTCTGAAAGTGGATATGACACCTAGGGAACTCAGGGCGGTGGTGAATGGCAACTGCCCGAAGCAGCAGCACAGCTCTTCCAGTGCCAAAACAACTCCACCTGCCTCATTCACTTCACATACCATCAGCTGTGCTAGCAGCTATCTAGGAAACCCTGTTTCGTCACTTCCGGTCCAATGCCCATTGAGCCCAGGGGGATGGAAACAAGCAGGTTGAGCACCCACACTAAACTAACATGGAGCTCCTCACTCAAGGCGCTCAAAACTCGACAGCCCAACACAAGTTCAGCGCAAAAGCCATTTCCCGCTGCCATGGAAACCAAGTGCTCTGGCACCACATATGTCTGAAAGTGGATATGACACCTAGGGAACTCAGTGACGCGGTGGTGAATGGCAACTGGCTGAAGCAGCAGCACAGCTCTTCCAGTGCCAAAACAACTCCACCTGCCTCATGAACTTCACATACCATCAGCTGTGCTAGCAGCTATCTAGGAAACCCTGTTTGGTCACTTCCGGTCCAATGCCCATTGAGCCCAGTGGGATGGAATCAAGCAGGTTGAGCACCCACACTAAACTAACATGGAGCTCCTCACTAAAGGCGCTCAAAACTCCACAGCCAAACACAAGTTCAGCGCCCAAGCCATTTCCCGCTGCCATGGAAACCAAGTGCTCTGGCACCACATATGTCTGAAAGTGGATATGACACCTAGGGATCTCAGGGCGGTGGTGCATGGCAAGTGCCCGAAGCAGCAGCACAGCTCTTCCAGTGCCAAAACAACTCCACCTGCCTCATTCACTTCACATACCATCAGCTGTGCTAGCAGCTATCTAGGAAACCCTGTTTGCTCACTTCCGGTCCAATGCCCATTGAGCCCAGTGGGATGGAATCAAGCAGGTTGAGCACCCACACTAAACTAACATGGAGCTCCTCACTCAAGGCACTCAAAACTCCACAGCCAAATACAAGTTCAGCGCCCAAGCCATTTCCCGCTGCCATGGAAACCAAGTGCTCTGGCACCACATATGTCTGAAAGTGGATATGACACCTAGGGAACTCAGGGCGGTGGTGAATGGCAACTGCCCGAAGCAGCAGCACAGCTCTTCCAGTGCCAAAACAACTCCACCTGCCTCATTCACTTCACATACCATCAGCTGTGCTAGCAGCTATCTAGGAAACCCTGTTTGGTCATTTCCGGTCCAATGCCCATTGAGCCCAGTGGGATGGAATCAAGCAGGTTGAGCACCCACACTAAACTCACATGGAGCTCCTCACTCAAGGCACTCAAAACTCCACAGCCAAACACAAGTTCAGTGCAAAAGCCATTTCCCGCTGCCATGGAAACCAAGTGCTCTGGCACCACATATGTCTGAAAGTGGATATGACACCTAGGGAACTCAGTGACGCGGTGGTGAATGGCAACTGGCTGAAGCAGCAGCACAGCTCTTCCAGTGCCAAAACAACTCCACCTGCCTCATTCACTTCACATAGCATCAGCTGTGCTAGCAGCTATCTAGGAAACCCTGTTTGGTCACTTCCGGTCCAATGCCCATTGAGCCCAGTGGGATGGAATCAAGCAGGTTGAGCACCCACACTAAACTAACATGGAGTTCGTCACTCAAGGCGCTCAAAACTCCACAGCCAAACACAAGTTCAGCACCCAAGCCATTTCCCGCTGCCATGGAAACCAAGTGCTCTGGCACCACATATGTCTGAAAGTGGATATGACACCTAGGGAACTCAGGGCGGTGGTGAATGGCAAGTGCCCGAAGCAGCAGCACAGCTCTTCCAGTGCCAAAACAACTCCACCTGCCTCATTCACTTCACATACCATCAGCTGTGCTAGCAGCTATCTAGGAAACCCTGTTTGGTCACTTCCGGTCCAATGCCCATTGAGCCCAGTGGGATGGAATCAAGCAGGTTGAGCACCCACACTAAACTAACATGGAGCTCCTCACTCAAGGCACTCAAAACTCCACAGCCAAATACAAGTTCAGCGCCCAAGCCATTTCCCGCTGCCATGGAAACCAAGTGCTCTGGCACCACATATGTCTGAAAGTGGATATGACACCTAGGGAACTCAGGGCGGTGGTGAATGGCAAGTGCCCGAAGCAGCAGCACAGCTCTTCCAGTGCCAAAACAACTCCACCTGCCTCATGAACTTCACATACCATCAGCTGTGCTAGCAGCTATCTAGGAAACCCTGTTTGGTCACTTCCGGTCCAATGCCCATTGAGCCCAGTGGGATGGAATCAAGCAGGTTGAACACCCACACTAAACTAACACGGAGCTCCTCACTCAAGGCGCTCAAAACTCCACAGCCAAGCACAAGTTCAGCGCAAAAGCCATTTCCCGCTGCCATGGAAACCAAGTGCTCTGGCACCACATATGTCTGAAAGTGGATATAAAACCTAGGGAACTCAGTGATGCGGTGGTGAATGGCAACTGCCTGAAGCAGCAGCACAGCTCTTTCAGTGCCAAAACAACTCCACCTGCCTCATTCACTTCACATACCATCAGCTGTGCTAGCAGCTATCTAGGAAACCCTGTTTTGTCACTTCCAGTCCAATGCCCATTGAGCCCAGTGGGATGGAATCAAGCATGTTGAGCACCCACACTAAACTCACATGGAGCTCCTCACTCAAGGCACTCAAAACTCCACAGCCAAACACAAGTTCAGTGCAAAAGCCATTTCCCGCTGCCATGGAAACCAAGTGCTCTGGCACCACATATGTCTGAAAGTGGATATGACACCTAGGGAACTCAGTGACGCGGTGGTGAATGGCAACTGCCCGAAGCAGCAGCACAGCTCTTCCAGTGCCAAAACAACTCCACCTGCCTCATGAACTTCACATACCATCAGCTGTGCTAGCAGCTATCTAGGAAACCCTGTTTGGTCACTTCCGGTCCAATGCCCATTGAGCCCAGTGGGATGGAATCAAGCAGGTTGAGCACCCACACTAAACTAACATGGAGTTCGTCACTCAAGGCGCTCAAAACTCCACAGCCAAACACAAGTTCAGCGCCCAAGCCATTTCCCGCTGCCATGGAAACCAAGTGCTCTGGCACCACATATGTCTGAAAGTGGATATGACACCTAGGGAACTCAGGGCGGTGGTGAATGGCAACTGCCCGAAGCAGCAGCACAGCTCTTCCAGTGCCAAAACAACTCCACCTGCCTCATTCACTTCACATACCATCAGCTGTGCTAGCAGCTATCTAGGAAACCCTGTTTGGTCACTTCCGGTCCAATGCCCATTGAGCCCAGGGGGATGGAATCAAGCAGGTTGAGCACCCACACTAAACTAACATGGAGCTCCTCACTCAAGGCACTCAAAACTCCACAGCCAAATACAAGTTCAGCGCCCAAGCCATTTCCCGCTGCCATGGAAACCAAGTGCTCTGGCACCACATATGTCTGAAAGTGGATATGACACCTAGGGAACTCAGGGCGGTGGTGAATGGCAAGTGCCCGAAGCAGCAGCACAGCTCTTCCAGTGCCAAAACAACTCCACCTGCCTCATGAACTTCACATACCATCAGCTGTGCTAGCAGCGTTCTAAGAAACCCTGTTTGGTCACTTCCGGTCCAATGCCCATTGAGCCCAGTGGGATGGAATCAAGCAGGTTGAGCAACCACACTAAACTAACATGGAGCTCCTCACTCAAGGCGCTCAAAACTCCACAGCCAAACACAAGTTCAGCGCCCAAGCCATTTCCCGCTGCCATGGAAACCAAGTGCTCTGGCACCACATATGTCTGAAAGTGGATATGACACCTAGGGAACTCAGGGCGGTGGTGAATGGCAACTGCCCGAAGCAGCAGCACAGCTCTTCCAGTGCCAAAACAACTCCACCTGCCTCATTCACTTCACATACCATCAGCTGTGCTAGCAGCTATCTAGGAAACCCTGTTTGGTCACTTCCGGTCCAATGCCCATTGAGCCCAGGGGGATGGAATCAAGCAGGTTGAGCACCCACACTGAACTATCATGGAGCTCCTCACTCAAGGCACTCAAAACTCCACAGCCAAACACAAGTTCAGTGCAAAAGCCATTTCCCGCTGCCATGGAAACCAAGTGCTCTGGCAGCACATATGTCTAAAAGTGGATATGACACCTAGGGAACTCAGGGCGGTGGTGAATGGCAACTGCCTGAAGCAGCAGCACAGCTCCTCCAGTGCCAAAACAACTCCACCTGCCTCATTCACTTCACATACCATCAGCTGTGCTAGCAGCTATCTAGGAAACCCTGTTTGGTCACTTCCGGTCCAATGCCCATTGAGCCCAGTGGGATGGAAACAAGCAGGTTGAGCACCCACACTAAACTAACATGGAGCTCCTCACTCAAGGCGCTCAAAACTCGACAGCCAAACACAAGTTCAGCGCAAAAGCCATTTCCCGCTGCCATGGAAACCAAGTGCTCTGGCACCACATATGTCTGAAAGTGGCTATGACACCTAGGGAACTCAGTGACGCGGTGGTGAATGGCAACTGGCTGAAGCAGCAGCACAGCTCTTCCAGTGCCAAAACAACTCCACCTGCCTCATGAACTTCACATACCATCAGCTGTGCTAGCAGCTATCTAGGAAACCCTGTTTGGTCACTTCCGGTCCAATGCCCATTGAGCCCAGTGGGATGGAATCAAGCAGGTTGAGCACCCACACTAAACTAACATGGAGCTCCTCACACAAGGCACTCAAAACTCCACAGCCAAACATAAGTTCAGCGCCCAAGCCATTTCCCGCTGCCATGGAAACCAAGTGCTCTGGCACCACATATGTCTGAAAGTGGATATGACACCTAGGGAACTCAGGGCGGTGGTGAATGGCAACTGCCCGAAGCAGCAGCACAGCTCTTCCAGTGCCAAAACAACTCCACCTGCCTCATGAACTTCACATACCATCAGCTGTGCTAGCAGCTATCTAGGAAACCCTGTTTGGTCACTTCCGGTCCAATGCCCATTGAGCCCAGTGGGATGGAATCAAGCAGGTTGAGCACCCACACTAAACTAATATGGAGCTCCTCACTCAAGGCGCTCAAAACTCCACAGCCAAATACAAGTTCAGCGCCCAAGCCATTTCCCGCTGCCATGGAAACCAAGTGCTCTGGCACCACATATGTCTGAAAGTGGATATGACACCTAGGGAACTCAGGGCGGTGGTGAATGGCAAGTGCCCGAAGCAGCAGCACAGCTCTTCCAGTGCCAAAACAACTCCACCTGCCTCATTCACTTCACATACCATCAGCTGTGCTAGCAGCGTTCTAAGAAACCCTGTTTGGTCACTTCCGGTCCAATGCCCATTGAGCCCAGTGGGATGGAATCAAGCAGGTTGAGCAACCACACTAAACTAACATGGAGCTCCTCACTCAAGGCGCTCAAAACTCCACAGCCAAACACAAGTTCAGCGCCCAAGCCATTTCCCGCTGCCATGGAAACCAAGTGCTCTGGCACCACATATGTCTGAAAGTGGATATGACACCTAGGGAACTCAGGGCGGTGGTGAATGGCAACTGCCCGAAGCAGCAGCACAGCTCTTCCAGTGCCAAAACAACTCCACCTGCCTCATGAACTTCACATACCATCAGCTGTGCTAGCAGCTATCTAGGAAACCCTGTTTGGTCACTTCCGGTCCAATGCCCATTGAGCCCAGGGGGATGGAATCAAGCAGGTTGAGCACCCACACTGAACTATCATGGAGCTCCTCACTCAAGGCACTCAAAACTCCACAGCCAAACACAAGTTCAGTGCAAAAGCCATTTCCCGCTGCCATGGAAACCAAGTGCTCTGGCAGCACATATGTCTAAAAGTGGATATGACACCTAGGGAACTCAGGGCGGTGGTGAATGGCAACTGCCTGAAGCAGCAGCACAGCTCCTCCAGTGCCAAAACAACTCCACCTGCCTCATGAACTTCACATACCATCAGCTGTGCTAGCAGCTATCTAGGAAACCCTGTTTGGTCACTTCCGGTCCAATGCCCATTGAGCCCAGTGGGATGGAAACAAGCAGGTTGAGCACCCACACTAAACTAACATGGAGCTCCTCACTCAAGGCGCTCAAAACTCGACAGCCAAACACAAGTTCAGCGCAAAAGCCATTTCCCGCTGCCATGGAAACCAAGTGCTCTGGCACCACATATGTCTGAAAGTGGCTATGACACCTAGGGAACTCAGTGACGCGGTGGTGAATGGCAACTGGCTGAAGCAGCAGCACAGCTCTTCCAGTGCCAAAACAACTCCACCTGCCTCATTCACTTCACATACCATCAGCTGTGCTAGCAGCTATCTAGGAAACCCTGTTTGGTCACTTCCGGTCCAATGCCCATTGAGCCCAGTGGGATGGAATCAAGCAGGTTGAGCACCCACACTAAACTAACATGGAGCTCCTCACACAAGGCACTCAAAACTCCACAGCCAAACATAAGTTCAGCGCCCAAGCCATTTCCCGCTGCCATGGAAACCAAGTGCTCTGGCACCACATATGTCTGAAAGTGGATATGACACCTAGGGAACTCAGGGCGGTGGTGAATGGCAACTGCCCGAAGCAGCAGCACAGCTCTTCCAGTGCCAAAACAACTCCACCTGCCTCATGAACTTCACATACCATCAGCTGTGCTATCAGCTATCAAGGAAACCCTGTTTGGTCACTTCCGGTCCAATGCCCATTGAGCCCAGTGGGATGGAATCAAGCAGGTTGAGCACCCACACTAAACTCACATGGAGCTCCTCACTCAAGGCGCTCAAAACTCCACAGCCAAACACAAGTTAGGCGCAAAAGCCATTTCCCGCTGCCATGGAAACCAAGTGCTCTGGCACCACATATGTCTGAAAGTGGATATGACACCTAGGGAACTCAGTGTGGTGGTGAATGGCAACTGCCCGAAGCAGCAGCACAGCTCTTCCAGTGCCAAAACAACTCCACCTGCCTCATGAACTTCACATACCATCAGCTGTGCTAGCAGCTATCTAGGAAACCCTGTTTGGTCACTTCCGGTCCAATGCCCATTGAGCCCAGTGGGATGGAATCAAGCAGGTTGAGCACCCACACTAATCTAACATGGAGCTCCTCACTCAAGGCGCTCAAAACTCCACAGCCAAGCACAAGTTCAGCGCCCAAGCCATTTCCCGCTGCCATGGAAACCAAGTGCTCTGGCACCACATATGTCTGAAAGTGGATATGACACCTAGGGAACTCAGGGTGGTGGTGAATGGCAACTGCCCGAAGCAGCAGCACAGCTCTTCCAGTGCCAAAACAACTCCACCTGCCTCATTCACTTCACATACCATCAGCTGTGCTAGCAGCTATCTAGGAAACCCTGTTTGGTCACTTCCGGTCCAATGCCCATTGAGCCCAGTGGGATGGAATCAAGCAGGTTGAGCACCCACACTAAACTAACATGGATCTCCTCACTCAAGGCACTCAAAACTCCACACCTAAACACAAGTTCATTGCCCAAGCCATTTCCCGCTGCCATGGAAACCAAGTGCTCTGGCACCACATATGTCTGAAAGTGGATATGACACCTAGGGAACTCAGGGCGATGGTGAATGGCAACTGCCCGAAGCAGCAGCACAGCTCTTCCAGTGCCAAAACCACTCCCACTGCCTCATTCACTTCACATACCATCAGCTGTGCTAGCAGCTATCTAGGAAACCCTGTTTGGTCACTTCCGGTCCAATGCCCATTGAGCCCAGTGGGATGGAATCAAGCAGGTTGAGCACCCACACTAAACTAACATGGAGCTCCTCACTCAAGGCGCTCAAAACTCCACAGCCAAATACAAGTTCAGCGCCCAAAACATTTCCCGCTGCCATGGAAACCAAGTGCTCTGGCACCACATATGTCTGAAAGTGGATATGACACCTAGGGAACTCAGTGACGCGGTGGTGAATGGCAACTGGCTGAAGCAGCAGCACAGCTCTTCCAGTGCCAAAACAACTCCACCTGCCTCATTCACTTCACATAGCATCAGCTGTGCTAGCAGCTATCTAGGAAACCCTGTTTGGTCACTTCCGGTCCAATGCCCATTGAGCCCAGTGGGATGGAATCAAGCAGGTTGAGCACCCACACTAAACTAACATGGAGCTCCTCACTAAAGGCGCTCAAAACTCCACAACCAAACACAAGTTCAGCGCCCAAGCCATTTCCCGCTGCCATGGAAACCAAGTGCTCTGGCACCACATATGTCTGAAAGTGGCTATGACACCTAGGGAACTCAGAGGGTGGTGAATGGCAACTGCCTGAAGGAGCAGCACAGCTCTTCCAGTGCCAAAACAACTCCACCTGCCTCATGAACTTCACATACCATCAGCTGTGCTAGCAGCTATCTAGGAAACCCTGTTTGGTCACTTCCGGTCCAATGCCCATTGAGCCCAGTGGGATGGAATCAAGCATGTTGAGCACCCACACTAAACTCACATGGAGCTCCTCACTCAAGGCACTCAAAACTCCACAGCCAAACACAAGTTCAGCACCCAAGCCATTTCCCGCTGCCATGGAAACCAAGTGCTCTGGCACCACATATGTCTGAAAGTGGATATGACACCTAGGGAACTCAGGGCGGTGGTGAATGGCAACTGCCCAAAGCAGCAGCACAGCTCTTCCAGTGCCAAAACAACTCCACCTGCCTCATGAACTTCACATACCATCAGCTGTGCTAGCAGCTATCTAGGAAACCCTGTTTGGTCACTTCCGGTCCAATGCCCATTGAGCCCAGTGGGATGGAATCAAGCAGGTTGAGCACCCACACTAAACTAACATGGAGCTCCTCACTCAAGGCACTCAAAACTCCACAACCAAACACAAGTTCAGCGCCCAAGCCATTTCCCGCTGCCATGGAAACCAAGTGCTCTGGCACCACATATGTCTGAAAGTGGATATGACACCTAGGGAACTCAGGGCGGTGCTGAATGGCAACTGCCCGAAGCAGCAGCACAGCTCTTCCAGTGCCAAAACAACTCCACCTGCCTCATTCACTTCACATAGCATCAGCTGTGCTAGCAGCTATCTAGGAAACCCTGTTTGGTCACTTCCGGTCCAATGCCCATTGAGCCCAGTGGGATGGAATCAAGCAGGTTGAGCACCCACACTAAACTAACATGGAGCTCCTCACTCAAGGCACTCAAAACTCCACACCTAAACACAAGTTCATTGCCCAAGCCATTTCCCGCTGCCATGGAAACCAAGTGCTCTGGCACCACATATGTCTGAAAGTGGATATGACACCTAGGAAACTCAGTGCGATGGTGAATGGCAACTGCCCGAAGCAGCAGCACAGCTCTTCCAGTGCCAAAACAACTCCACCTGCCTCATTCACTTCACATACCATCAGCTGTTCCAGCAGCTATCTAGGAAACCCTGTTTCGTCACTTCCGGTCCAATGCCCATTGAGCCCAGTGGGATGGAATCAAGCAGGTTGAGCACCCACACTAAACTAACATGGAGCTCCTCACTCAAGGCGCTCAAAACTCGACAGCCAAACACAAGTTCAGTGCCCAAGCCATTTCCCGCTGCCATGGAAACCAAGTGCTCTGGCACCACATATGTCTGAAAGTGGATATGACACCTAGGGAACTCAGTGACGCGGTGGTGAATGGCAATTGGCTGAAGCAGCAGCACAGCTCTTCCAGTGCCAAAACAACTCCACCTGCCTCATGAACTTCACATACCATCAGCTGTGCTAGCAGCTATCTAGGAAACCCTGTTTGGTCACTTCCGGTCCAATGCCCATTGAGCCCAGTGGGATGGAATCAAGCAGGTTGAGCACCCACACTAAACTAACATGGAGCTCCTCACTCAAGGCGCTCAAAACTCCACAGCCAAACACAAGTTCAGCGCCCAAGCCATTTCCCGCTGCCATGGAAACCAAGTGCTCTGGCACCACATATGTCTGAAAGTGGATATGACACCTAGGGAACTCAGAGCGTTGGAGAATGGCAACTGCCCGAAGCAGCAGCACAGCTCTTCCAGTGCCAAAACAACTCCACCTGCCTCATGAACTTCACATAGCATCAGCTGTGCTAGCAGCTATCTAGGAAACCCTGTTTGGTCACTTCCGGTCCAATGCCCATTGAGCCCAGTGGGATGGAATCAAGCAGGTTGAGCACCCACACTAAACTCACATGGAGCTCCTCACTCAAGGCACTCAAAACTCCACAGCCAAACACAAGTTCAGCGCCCAAGCCATTTCCCGCTGCCATGGAAACCAAGTGCTCTGGCACCACATATGTCTGAAAGTGGATATGACACCTAGGGAACTCAGGGCGGTGGTGAATGGCAACTGCCCGAAGCAGCAGCACAGCTCTTCCAGTGCCAAAACAACTCCACCTGCCTCATGAACTTCACATACCATCAGCTGTGCTAGCAGCTATCTAGGAAACCCTGTTTGGTCACTTCCGGTCCAATGCCCATTGAGCCCAGTGGGATGGAATCAAGCAGGTTGAGCACCCACACTAATCTAACATGGAGCTCCTCACTCAAGGCGCTCAAAACTCCACAGCCAAACACAAGTTCATTGCCCAAGCCATTTCCCGCTGCCATGGAAACCAAGTGCTCTGGCACCACATATGTCTGAAAGTGGATATGACACCTAGGGAACTCAGGGCGGTGGTGAATGGCAACTGCCCGAAGCAGCAGCACAGCTCTTCCAGTGCCAAAACCACTCCACCTGCCTCATTCACTTCACATACCATCAGCTGTGCTAGCAGCTATCTAGGAAACCCTGTTTGGTCACTTCCGGTCCAATGCCCATTGAGCCCAGTGGGATGGAATCAAGCAGGTTGAGCACCCACACTAAACTAACATGGATCTCCTCACTCAAGGCACTCAAAACTCCACACCTAAACACAAGTTCATTGCCCAAGCCATTTCCCGCTGCCATGGAAACCAAGTGCTCTGGCACCACATATGTCTGAAAGTGGATATGACACCTAGCGAACTCAGTGACGCGGTGGTGAATGGCAACTGGCCGAAGCAGCAGCACAGCTCTTCCAGTGCCAAAACAACTCCACCTGCCTCATGAACTTCACATACCATCAGCTGTGCTAGCAGCTATCTAGGAAACCCTGTTTGGTCACTTCCGGTCCAATGCCCATTGAGCCCAGTGGGATGGAATCAAGCAGGTTGAGCACCCACACTAAACTAACATGGAGCTCCTCACTCAAGGCGCTCAAAACTCCACAGCCAAACACAAGTTCAGCGCCCAAGCCATTTCCCGCTGACATGGAAACCAAGTGCTCTGGCACCACATATGTCTGAAAGTGGCTATGACACCTAGGGAACTCAGAGCGTTGGAGAATGGCAACTGCCTGAAACAGCAGCACAGCTCTTCCAGTGCCAAAACAACTCCATCTGCCTCATTCACTTCACATAGCATCAGCTGTGCTAGCAGCTATCTAGGAAACCCTGTTTGGTCACTTCCGGTCCAATGCCCATTGAGCCCAGTGGGATGGAATCAAGCAGGTTGAGCACCCACACTAAACTAACATGGAGCTCCTCACTCAAGGCGCTCAAAACTCCACAGCCAAACACAAGTTCAGTGCAAAAGCCATTTCCCGCTGCCATGGAAACCAAGTGCTCTGGCACCACATATGTCTGAAAGTGGATATGACACCTAGGGAACTCAGTGACGCGGTGGTGAATGGCAACTGGCTGAAGCAGCAGCACAGCTCTTCCAGTGCCAAAACAACTCCACCTGTCTCATGAACTTCACATACCATCAGCTGTGCTAGCAGCTATCTAGGAAACCCTGTTTGGTCACTTCCGGTCCAATGCCCATTGAGCCCAGTGGGATGGAATCAAGCAGGTTGAGCACCCACACTAAACTCACATGGAGCTCCTCACTCAAGGCGCTCAAAACTCCACAGCCAAATACAAGTTCAGCGCCCAAGCCATTTCCCGCTGCCATGGAAACCAAGTGCTCTGGCACCACATATGTCTGAAAGTGGATATGACACCTAGGGAACTCAGGGCGGTGGTGAATGGCAAGTGCCCGAAGCAGCAGCACAGCTCTTCCAGTGCCAAAACAACTCCACCTGCCTCATGAACTTCACATACCATCAGCTGTGCTAGCAGCGTTCTAAGAAACCCTGTTTGGTCACTTCCGGTCCAATGCCCATTGAGCCCAGTGGGATGGAATCAAGCAGGTTGAGCAACCACACTAAACTAACATGGAGCTCCTCACTCAAGGCGCTCAAAACTCCACAGCCAAACACAAGTTCAGCGCCCAAGCCATTTCCCGCTGCCATGGAAACCAAGTGCTCTGGCACCACATATGTCTGAAAGTGGATATGACACCTAGGGAACTCAGGGCGGTGCTGAATGGCAACTGCCCGAAGCAGCAGCACAGCTCTTCCAGTGCCAAAACAACTCCACCTGCCTCATTCACTTCACATAGCATCAGCTGTGCTAGCAGCTATCTAGGAAACCCTGTTTGGTCACTTCCGGTCCAATGCCCATTGAGCCCAGTGGGATGGAATCAAGCAGGTTGAGCACCCACACTAAACTAACATGGATCTCCTCACTCAAGGCACTCAAAACTCCACACCTAAACACAAGTTCATTGCCCAAGCCATTTCCCGCTGCCATGGAAACCAAGTGCTCTGGCACCACATATGTCTGAAAGTGGATATGACACCTAGGAAACTCAGTGCGATGGTGAATGGCAACTGCCCGAAGCAGCAGCACAGCTCTTCCAGTGCCAAAACAACTCCACCTGCCTCATTCACTTCACATACCATCAGCTGTTCCAGCAGCTATCTAGGAAACCCTGTTTCGTCACTTCCGGTCCAATGCCCATTGAGCCCAGTGGGATGGAATCAAGCAGGTTGAGCACCCACACTAAACTAACATGGAGCTCCTCACTCAAGGCGCTCAAAACTCGACAGCCAAACACAAGTTCAGTGCCCAAGCCATTTCCCGCTGCCATGGAAACCAAGTGCTCTGGCACCACATATGTCTGAAAGTGGATATGACACCTAGGGAACTCAGTGACGCGGTGGTGAATGGCAATTGGCTGAAGCAGCAGCACAGCTCTTCCAGTGCCAAAACAACTCCACCTGCCTCATGAACTTCACATACCATCAGCTGTGCTAGCAGCTATCTAGGAAACCCTGTTTGGTCACTTCCGGTCCAATGCCCATTGAGCCCAGTGGGATGGAATCAAGCAGGTTGAGCACCCACACTAAACTAACATGGAGCTCCTCACTCAAGGCGCTCAAAACTCCACAGCCAAACACAAGTTCAGCGCCCAAGCCATTTCCCGCTGCCATGGAAACCAAGTGCTCTGGCACCACATATGTCTGAAAGTGGATATGACACCTAGGGAACTCAGAGCGTTGGAGAATGGCAACTGCCTGAAGCAGCAGCACAGCTCTTCCAGTGCCAAAACAACTCCACCTGCCTCATTCACTTCACATAGCATCAGCTGTGCTAGCAGCTATCTAGGAAACCCTGTTTGGTCACTTCCGGTCCAATGCCCATTGAGCCCAGTGGGATGGAATCAAGCAGGTTGAGCACCCACACTAAACTAACATGGAGTTCGTCACTCAAGGCACTCAAAACTCCACAACCAAACACAAGTTCAGCGCCCAAGCCATTTCCCGCTGCCATGGAAACCAAGTGCTCTGGCACCACATATGTCTGAAAGTGGATATGACACCTAGGGAACTCAGGGCGGTGGTGAATGGCAACTGCCCGAAGCAGCAGCACAGCTCTTCCAGTGCCAAAACAACTCCACCTGCCTCATGAACTTCACATACCATCAGCTGTGCTAGCAGCTATCTAGGAAACCCTGTTTGGTCACTTCCGGTCCAATGCCCATTGAGCCCAGTGGGATGGAATCAAGCAGGTTGAGCACCCACACTAAACTAACATGGAGTTCGTCACTCAAGGCACTCAAAACTCCACACCTAAACACAAGTTCATTGCCCAAGCCATTTCCCGCTGCCATGGAAACCAAGTGCTCTGGCACCACATATGTCTGAAAGTGGATATGACACCTAGGGAACTCAGGGCGGTGGTGAATGGCAACTGCCCGAAGCAGCAGCACAGCTCTTCCAGTGCCAAAACCACTCCACCTGCCTCATTCACTTCACATACCATCAGCTGTGCTAGCAGCTATCTAGGAAACCCTGTTTGGTCACTTCCGGTCCAATGCCCATTGAGCCCAGTGGGATGGAATCAAGCAGGTTGAGCACCCACACTAAACTAACATGGAGCTCCTCACTCAAGGCGCTCAAAACTCGACAGCCAAACACAAGTTCAGCGCAAAAGCCATTTCCCGCTGCCATGGAAACCAAGTGCTCTGGCACCACATATGTCTGAAAGTGGATATGACACCTAGCGAACTCAGTGACGCGGTGGTGAATGGCAACTGGCTGAAGCAGCAGCACAGCTCTTCCAGTGCCAAAACAACTCCACCTGCCTCATGAACTTCACATACCATCAGCTGTGCTAGCAGCTATCTAGGAAACCCTGTTTGGTCACTTCCGGTCCAATGCCCATTGAGCCCAGTGGGATGGAATCAAGCAGGTTGAGCACCCACACTAAACTAACATGGAGCTCCTCACTCAAGGCGCTCAAAACTCCACAGCCAAACACAAGTTCAGCGCCCAAGCCATTTCCCGCTGACATGGAAACCAAGTGCTCTGGCACCACATATGTCTGAAAGTGGCTATGACACCTAGGGAACTCAGAGCGTTGGAGAATGGCAACTGCCTGAAACAGCAGCACAGCTCTTCCAGTGCCAAAACAACTCCATCTGCCTCATGAACTTCACATACCATCAGCTGTGCTAGCAGCTATCTAGGAAACCCTGTTTGGTCACTTCCGGTCCAATGCCCATTGAGCCCAGTGGGATGGAATCAAGCAGGTTGAGCACCCACACTAAACTAACATGGAGCTCCTCACTCAAGGCGCTCAAAACTCCACAGCCAAACACAAGTTCAGTGCAAAAGCCATTTCCCGCTGCCATGGAAACCAAGTGCTCTGGCACCACATATGTCTGAAAGTGGATATGACACCTAGGGAACTCAGTGACGCGGTGGTGAATGGCAACTGGCTGAAGCAGCAGCACAGCTCTTCCAGTGCCAAAACAACTCCACCTGTCTCATGAACTTCACATACCATCAGCTGTGCTAGCAGCTATCTAGGAAACCCTGTTTGGTCACTTCCGGTCCAATGCCCATTGAGCCCAGTGGGATGGAATCAAGCAGGTTGAGCACCCACACTAAACTAACATGGAGCTCCTCACTCAAGGCGCTCAAAACTCCACAGCCAAATACAAGTTCAGCGCCCAAGCCATTTCCCGCTGCCATGGAAACCAAGTGCTCTGGCACCACATATGTCTGAAAGTGGATATGACACCTAGGGAACTCAGGGCGGTGGTGAATGGCAAGTGCCCGAAGCAGCAGCACAGCTCTTCCAGTGCCAAAACAACTCCACCTGCCTCATGAACTTCACATACCATCAGCTGTGCTAGCAGCGTTCTAAGAAACCCTGTTTGGTCACTTCCGGTCCAATGCCCATTGAGCCCAGTGGGATGGAATCAAGCAGGTTGAGCAACCACACTAAACTAACATGGAGCTCCTCACTCAAGGCGCTCAAAACTCCACAGCCAAACACAAGTTCAGCGCCCAAGCCATTTCCCGCTGCCATGGAAACCAAGTGCTCTGGCACCACATATGTCTGAAAGTGGATATGACACCTAGGGAACTCAGGGCGGTGCTGAATGGCAACTGCCCGAAGCAGCAGCACAGCTCTTCCAGTGCCAAAACAACTCCACCTGCATCATGAACTTCACATACCATCAGCTGTGCTAGCAGCTATCTAGGAAACCCTGTTTGGTCACTTCCGGTCCAATGCCCATTGAGCCCAGTGGGATGGAATCAAGCATGTTGAGCACCCACACTAAACTAACATGGAGCTCCTGACTCAAGGCGCTCAAAACTCCACAACCAAGCACAAGTTCAGCGCCCAAGCCATTTCCCGCTGCCATGGAAACCAAGTGCTCTGGCACCACATATGTCTGAAAGTGGATATGACACCTAGGGAACTCAGGGCGGTGGTGAATGGCAACTGCCTGAAGCAGCAGCACAGCTCTTCCAGTGCCAAAACAACTCCACCTGCCTCATTCACTTCACATACCATCAGCTGTGCTAGCAGCTATCTAGGAAACCCTGTTTGGTCACTTCCGGTCCAATGCCCATTGAGCCCAGTGGGATGGAAACAAGCAGGTTGAGCACCCACACTAAACTAACATGGAGCTCCTCACTCAAGGCGCTCAAAACTCGACAGCCAAACACAAGTTCAGCGCAAAAGCCATTTCCCGCTGCCATGGAAACCAAGTGCTCTGGCACCACATATGTCTGAAAGTGGCTATGACACCTAGGGAACTCAGTGACGCGGTGGTGAATGGCAACTGGCTGAAGCAGCAGCACAGCTCTTCCAGTGCCAAAACAACTCCACCTGCCTCATGAACTTCACATACCATCAGCTGTGCTAGCAGCTATCTAGGAAACCCTGTTTGGTCACTTCCGGTCCAATGCCCATTGAGCCCAGTGGGATGGAATCAAGCAGGTTGAGCACCCACACTAAACTAACATGGATCTCCTCACACAAGGCACTCAAAACTCCACAGCCAAACATAAGTTCAGCGCCCAAGCCATTTCCCGCTGCCATGGAAACCAAGTGCTCTGGCACCACATATGTCTGAAAGTGGATATGACACCTAGGGAACTCAGGTCGGTGGTGAATGGCAACTGCCCGAAGCAGCAGCACAGCTCTTCCAGTGCCAAAACAACTCCACCTGCCTCATGAACTTCACATACCATCAGCTGTGCTAGCAGCTATCTAGGAAACCCTGTTTGGTCACTTCCGGTCCAATGCCCATTGAGCCCAGTGGGATGGAATCAAGCAGGTTGAGCACCCACACTAAACTCACATGGAGCTCCTCACTCAAGGCGCTCAAAACTCCACAGCCAAACACAAGTTAGGCGCAAAAGCCATTTCCCGCTGCCATGGAAACCAAGTGCTCTGGCACCACATATGTCTGAAAGTGGATATGACACCTAGGGAACTCAGTGTGGTGGTGAATGGCAACTGCCCGAAGCAGCAGCACAGCTGTTCCATTGCCAAAACAACTCCACCTGCCTCATGAACTTCACATACCATCAGCTGTGCTAGCAGCTATCTAGGAAACCCTGTTTGGTCACTTCCGGTCCAATGCCCATTGAGCCCAGTGGGATGGAATCAAGCAGGTTGAGCACCCACACTAAACTCACATGGAGCTCCTCACTCAAGGCGCTCAAAATTCCACAGCCAAGCACAAGTTCAGCGCCCAAGCCATTTCCCGCTGCCATGGAAACCAAGTGCTCTGGCACCACATATGTCTGAAAGTGGATATGACACCTAGGGAACTCAGGGTGGTGGTGAATGGCAACTGCCCGAAGCAGCAGCACAGCTCTTCCAGTGCCAAAACAACTCCATCTGCCTCATTCACTTCACATAGCATCAGCTGTGCTAGCAGCTATCTAGGAAACCCTGTTTGGTCACTTCCGGTCCAATGCCCATTGAGCCCAGTGGGATGGAATCAAGCAGGTTGAGCACCCACACTAAACTAACATGGAGTTCGTCACTCAAGGCACTCAAAACTCCACAACCAAACACAAGTTCAGCGCCCAAGCCATTTCCCGCTGCCATGGAAACCAAGTGCTCTGGCACCACATATGTCTGAAAGTGGATATGACACCTAGGGAACTCAGGGCGATGGTGAATGGCAACTGCCCGAAGCAGCAGCACAGCTCTTCCAGTGCCAAAACCACTCCCACTGCCTCATTCACTTCACATACCATCAGCTGTGCTAGCAGCTATCTAGGAAACCCTGTTTGGTCACTTCCGGTCCAATGCCCATTGAGCCCAGTGGGATGGAATCAAGCAGGTTGAGCACCCACACTAAACTAACATGGAGCTCCTCACTCAAGGCGCTCAAAACTCCACAGCCAAACACAAGTTCAGCGCCCAAGCCATTTCCCGCTGCCATGGAAACCAAGTGCTCTGGCACCACATATGTCTGAAAGTGGCTATGACACCTAGGGAACTCAGTGACGCGGTGGTGAATGGCAACTGGCTGAAGCAGCAGCACAGCTCTTCCAGTGCCAAAACAACTCCACCTGCCTCATTCACTTCACATAGCATCAGCTGTGCTAGCAGCTATCTAGGAAACCCTGTTTGGTCACTTCCGGTCCAATGCCCATTGAGCCCAGTGGGATGGAATCAAGCAGGTTGAGCACCCACACTAAACTAACATGGAGCTCCTCACTAAAGGCGCTCAAAACTCCACAGCCAAACACAAGTTCAGCGCCCAAGCCATTTCCCGCTGCCATGGAAACCAAGTGCTCTGGCACCACATATGTCTGAAAGTGGATATGACACCTAGGGAACTCAGGGCGGTGCTGAATGGCAACTGCCCGAAGCAGCAGCACAGCTCTTCCAGTGCCAAAACAACTCCACCTGCCTCATTCACTTCACATACCATCAGCTGTGCTAGCAGCTATCTAGGAAACCCTGTTTGGTCACTTCCGGTCCAATGCCCATTGAGCCCAGTGGGATGGAATCAAGCAGGTTGAGCACCCACACTAAACTAACATGGAGCTCCTCACTCAAGGCACTCAAAACTCCACACCTAAACACAAGTTCATTGCCCAAGCCATTTCCCGCTGCCATGGAAACCAAGTGCTCTGGCACCACATATGTCTGAAAGTGGATATGACACCTAGGAAACTCAGGGCGATGGTGAATGGCAACTGCCCGAAGCAGCAGCACAGCTCTTCCAGTGCCAAAACAACTCCACCTGCCTCATTCACTTCACATACCATCAGCTGTTCCAGCAGCTATCTAGGAAACCCTGTTTCGTCACTTCCGGTCCAATGCCCATTGAGCCCAGTGGGATGGAATCAAGCAGGTTGAGCACCCACACTAAACTAACATGGAGCTCCTCACTCAAGGCGCTCAAAACTCGACAGCCAAACACAAGTTCAGTGCCCAAGCCATTTCCCGCTGCCATGGAAACCAAGTGCTCTGGCACCACATATGTCTGAAAGTGGATATGACACCTAGGGAACTCAGTGACGCGGTGGTGAATGACAATTGGCTGAAGCTGCAGCACAGCTCTTCCAGTGCCAAAACAACTCCACCTGCCTCATGAACTTCACATACCATCAGCTGTGCTAGCAGCTATCTAGGAAACCCTGTTTGGTCACTTCCGGTCCAATGCCCATTGAGCCCAGTGGGATGGAATCAAGCATGTTGAGCACCCACACTAAACTCACATGGAGCTCCTCACTCAAGGCACTCAACACTCCACAGCCAAACACAAGTTCAGCACCCAAGCCATTTCCCGCTGCCATGGAAACCAAGTGCTCTGGCACCACATATGTCTGAAAGTGGATATGACACCTAGGGAACTCAGGGCGGTGGTGAATGGCAACTGCCCGAAGCAGCAGCACAGCTCTTCCAGTGCCAAAACAACTCCACCTGCCTCATGAACTTCACATACCATCAGCTGTGCTAGCAGCTATCTAGGAAACCCTGTTTGGTCACTTCCGGTCCAATGCCCATTGAGCCCAGTGGGATGGAATCAAGCAGGTTGAGCACCCACACTAAACTAACATGGAGTTCGTCACTCAAGGCACTCAAAACTCCACAACCAAACACAAGTTCAGCGCCCAAGCCATTTCCCGCTGCCATGGAAACCAAGTGCTCTGGCACCACATATGTCTGAAAGTAGATATGACACCTAGGGAACTCAGGGCGGTGCTGAATGGCAACTGCCCGAAGCAGCAGCACAGCTCTTCCAGTGCCAAAACAACTCCACCTGCCTCATTCACTTCACATAGCATCAGCTGTGCTAGCAGCTATCTAGGAAACCCTGTTTGGTCACTTCCGGTCCAATGCCCATTGAGCCCAGTGGGATGGAATCAAGCAGGTTGAGCACCCACACTAAACTAACATGGATCTCCTCACTCAAGGCACTCAAAACTCCACACCTAAACACAAGTTCATTGCCCAAGCCATTTCCCGCTGCCATGGAAACCAAGTGCTCTGGCACCACATATGTCTGAAAGTGGATATGACACCTAGGGAACTCAGGGCGATGGTGAATGGCAACTGCCCGAAGCAGCAGCACAGCTCTTCCAGTGCCAAAACCACTCCCACTGCCTCATTCACTTCACATACCATCAGCTGTGCTAGCAGCTATCTAGGAAACCCTGTTTGGTCACTTCCGGTCCAATGCCCATTGAGCCCAGTGGGATGGAATCAAGCAGGTTGAGCACCCACACTAAACTAACATGGAGCTCCTCACTCAAGGCGCTCAAAACTCCACAGCCAAACACAAGTTCAGCGCAAAAGCCATTTCCCGCTGCCATGGAAACCAAGTGCTCTGGCACCACATATGTCTGAAAGTGGATATGACACCTAGGGAACTCAGTGACGCGGTGGTGAATGGCAACTGGCTGAAGCAGCAGCACAGCTCTTCCTGTGCCAAAACAACTCCACCTGCCTCATGAACTTCACATACCATCAGCTGTGCTAGCAGCTATCTAGGAAACCCTGTTTGGTCACTTCCGGTCCAATGCCCATTGAGCCCAGTGGGATGGAATCAAGCAGGTTGAGCACCCACACTAAACTAACAATGAGCTCCTCACTCAAGGCGCTCAAAACTCCACAGCCAAACACAAGTTCAGCGCCCAAGCCATTTCCCGCTGCCATGGAAACCAAGTGCTCTGGCACCACATATGTCTGAAAGTGGCTATGACACCTAGGGAACTCAGAGCGTTGGAGAATGGCAAGTGCCCGAAGCAGCAGCACAGCTCTTCCAGTGCCAAAACAACTCCACCTGCCTCATTCACTTCACATAGCATCAGCTGTGCTAGCAGCTATCTAGGAAACCCTGTTTGGTCACTTCCGGTCCAATGCCCATTGAGCCCAGTGGGATGGAATCAAGCAGGTTGAGCACCCACACTAAACTAACATGGAGCTCCTGACTCAAGGCGCTCAAAACTCCACAACCAAACACAAGTTCAGCGCCCAAGCCATTTCCCGCTGCCATGGAAACCAAGTGCTCTGGCACCACATATGTCTGAAAGTGGATATGACACCTAGGGAACTCAGGGCGGTGCTGAATGGCAACTGCCCGAAGCAGCAGCACAGCTCTTCCAGTGCCAAAACAACTCCACCTGCCTCATTCACTTCACATAGCATCAGCTGTGCTAGCAGCTATCTAGGAAACCCTGTTTGGTCACTTCCGGTCCAATGCCCATTGAGCCCAGTGGGATGGAATCAAGCAGGTTGAGCACCCACACTAAACTAACATGGATCTCCTCACTCAAGGCACTCAAAACTCCACACCTAAACACAAGTTTATTGCCCAAGCCATTTCCCGCTGCCATGGAAACCAAGTGCTCTGGCACCACATATGTCTGAAAGTGGATATGACACCTAGGGAACTCAGGGCGATGGTGAATGGCAACTGCCCGAAGCAGCAGCACAGCTCTTCCAGTGCCAAAACAACTCCACCTGCCTCATTCACTTCACATACCATCAGCTGTGCTAGCAGCTATCTAGGAAACCCTGTTTGGTCACTTCCGGTCCAATGCCCATTGAGCCCAGTGGGATGGAATCAAGCAGGTTGAGCACCCACACTAAACTAACATGGAGCTCCTCACTCAAGGCGCTCAAAACTCGACAGCCAAACACAAGTTCAGCGCAAAAGCCATTTCCCGCTGCCATGGAAACCAAGTGCTCTGGCACCACATATGTCTGAAAGTGGATATGACACCTAGGGAACTCAGTGACGCGGTGGTGAATGGCAACTGGCTGAAGCAGCAGCACAGCTCTTCCAGTGCCAAAACAACTCCACCTGCCTCATGAACTTCACATACCATCAGCTGTGCTAGCAGCTATCTAGGAAACCCTGTTTGGTCACTTCCGGTCCAATGCCCATTGAGCCCAGTGGGATGGAATCAAGCAGGTTGAGCACCCACACTAATCTAACATGGAGCTCCTCACTCAAGGCGCTCAAAACTCCACAGCCAAATACAAGTTCAGCGCCCAAGCCATTTCCCGCTGCCATGGAAACCAAGTGCTCTGGCACCACATATGTCTGAAAGTGGCTATGACACCTAGGGAACTCAGAGCGTTGGAGAATGGCAACTGCCCGAAGCAGCAGCACAGCTCTTCCAGTGCCAAAACAACTCCACCTGCCTCATGAACTTCACATACCATCAGCTGTGCTAGCAGCTATCTAGGAAACCCTGTTTGGTCACTTCCGGTCCAATGCCCATTGAGCCCAGTGGGATGGAATCAAGCAGGTTGAGCACCCACACTAAACTAACATGGAGTTCGTCACTCAAGGCACTCAAAACTCCACAGCCAAACACAAGTTCAATGCAAAAGCCATTTCCCGCTGCCATGGAAACCAAGTGCTCTGGCACCACATATGTCTGAAAGTGGATATGACACCTAGGGAACTCAGGGTGTTCGTGAATCGCAACTGCCCGAAGCAGCAGCACAGCTCTTCCAGTGCCAAAACAACTCCACCTGCCTCATGAACTTCACATACCATCAGCTGTGCTATCAGCTATCTAGGAAACCCTGTTTGGTCACTTCCGGTCCAATGCCCATTGAGCCCAGTGGGATGGAATCAAGCAGGTTGAGCACCCACACTAAACTCACATGGAGCTCCTCACTCAAGGCGCTCAAAACTCCACAGCCAAACACAAGTTAGGCGCAAAAGCCATTTCCCGCTGCCATGGAAACCAAGTGCTCTGGCACCACATATGTCTGAAAGTGGATATGACACCTAGGGAACTCAGTGTGGTGGTGAATGGCAACTGCCCGAAGCAGCAGCACAGCTCTTCCAGTGCCAAAACAACTCCACCTGCCTCATGAGCTTCACATACCATCAGCTGTGCTAGCAGCTATCTAGGAAACCCTGTTTGGTCACTTCCGGTCCAATGCCCATTGAGCCCAGTGGGATGGAATCAAGCAGGTTGAGCACCCACACTAAACTCACATGGAGCTCCTCACTCAAGGCGCTCAAAATTCCACAGCCAAGCACAAGTTCAGCGCCCAAGCCATTTCCCGCTGCCATGGAAACCAAGTGCTCTGGCACCACATATGTCTGAAAGTGGATATGACACCTAGGGAACTCAGGGTGGTGGTGAATGGCAACTGCCCGAAGCAGCAGCACAGCTCTTCCAGTGCCAAAACAACTCCACCTGCCTCATTCACTTCACATACCATCAGCTGTGCTAGCAGCTATCTAGGAAACCCTGTTTGGTCACTTCCGGTCCAATGCCCATTGAGCCCAGTGGGATGGAATCAAGCAGGTTGAGCACCCACACTAAACTAACATGGAGTTCGTCACTCAAGGCACTCAAAACTCCACAACCAAACACAAGTTCAGCGCCCAAGCCATTTCCCGCTGCCATGGAAACCAAGTGCTCTGGCACCACATATGTCTGAAAGTGGATATGACACCTAGGGAACTCAGGGCGGTGGTGAATGGCAACTGCCCGAAGCAGCAGCACAGCTCTTCCAGTGCCAAAACAACTCCACCTGCCTCATTCACTTCACATAGCATCAGCTGTGCTAGCAGCTATCTACGAAACCCTGTTTGGTCACTTCCGGTCCAATGCCCATTGAGCCCAGTGGGATGGAATCAAGCAGGTTGAGCACCCACACTAAACTAACATGGATCTCCTCACTCAAGGCACTCAAAACTCCACACCTAAACACAAGTTCATTGCCCAAGCCATTTCCCGCTGCCATGGAAACCAAGTGCTCTGGCACCACATATGTCTGAAAGTGGATATGACACCTAGGGAACTCAAAGCGTTGGAGAATGGCAACTGCCCGAAGCAGCAGCACAGCTCTTCCAGTGCCAAAACAACTCCACCTGCCTCATGAACTTCACATACCATCAGCTGTGCTAGCAGCTATCTAGGAAACCCTGTTTGGTCACTTCCGGTCCAATGCCCATTGAGCCCAGTGGGATGGAATCAAGCAGGTTGAGCACCCACACTAAACTAACATGGAGCTCCTCACTCAAGGCGCTCAAAACTCCACAGCCAAACACAAGTTCAGCGCCCAAGCCATTTCCCGCTGCCATGGAAACCAAGTGCTCTGGCACCACATATGTCTGAAAGTGGCTATGACACCTAGGGAACTCAGTGACGCGGTGGTGAATGGCAACTGGCTGAAGCAGCAGCACAGCTCTTCCAGTGCCAAAACAACTCCACCTGCCTCATTCACTTCACATAGCATCAGCTGTGCTAGCAGCTATCTAGGAAACCCTGTTTGGTCACTTCCGGTCCAATGCCCATTGAGCCCAGTGGGATGGAATCAAGCAGGTTGAGCACCCACACTAAACTAACATGGAGCTCCTCACTAAAGGCGCTCAAAACTCCACAGCCAAACACAAGTTCAGCGCCCAAGCCATTTCCCGCTGCCATGGAAACCAAGTGCTCTGGCACCACATATGTCTGAAAGTGGATATGACACCTAGGGAACTCAGGGCGGTGCTGAATGGCAACTGCCCGAAGCAGCAGCACAGCTCTTCCAGTGCCAAAACAACTCCACCTGCCTCATTCACTTCACATAGCATCAGCTGTGCTAGCAGCTATCTAGGAAACCCTGTTTGGTCACTTCCGGTCCAATGCCCATTGAGCCCAGTGGGATGGAATCAAGCAGGTTGAGCACCCACACTAAACTAACATGGATCTCCTCACTCAAGGCACTCAAAACTCCACACCTAAACACAAGTTCATTGCCCAAGCCATTTCCCGCTGCCATGGAAACCAAGTGCTCTGGCACCACATATGTCTGAAAGTGGATATGACACCTAGGAAACTCAGGGCGATGGTGAATGGCAACTGCCCGAAGCAGCAGCACAGCTCTTCCAGTGCCAAAACAACTCCACCTGCCTCATTCACTTCACATACCATCAGCTGTTCCAGCAGCTATCTAGGAAACCCTGTTTCGTCACTTCCGGTCCAATGCCCATTGAGCCCAGTGGGATGGAATCAAGCAGGTTGAGCACCCACACTAAACTAACATGGAGCTCCTCACTCAAGGCGCTCAAAACTCGACAGCCAAACACAAGTTCAGTGCCCAAGCCATTTCCCGCTGCCATGGAAACCAAGTGCTCTGGCACCACATATGTCTGAAAGTGGATATGACACCTAGGGAACTCAGTGACGCGGTGGTGAATGACAATTGGCTGAAGCTGCAGCACAGCTCTTCCAGTGCCAAAACAACTCCACCTGCCTCATTCACTTCACATAGCATCAGCTGTGCTAGCAGCTATCTAGGAAACCCTGTTTGGTCACTTCCGGTCCAATGCCCATTGAGCCCAGTGGGATGGAATCAAGCAGGTTGAGCACCCACACTAAACTAACATGGAGCTCCTCACTCAAGGCGCTCAAAACTCCACAGCCAAACACAAGTTCAGCGCCCAAGCCATTTCCCGCTGCCATGGAAACCAAGTGCTCTGGCACCACATATGTCTGAAAGTGGCTATGACACCTAGGGAACTCAAAGCGTTGGAGAATGGCAACTGCCTGAAGCAGCAGCACAGCTCTTCCAGTGCCAAAACAACTCCACCTGCCTCATGAACTTCACATACCATCAGCTGTGCTAGCAGCTATCTAGGAAACCCTGTTTGGTCACTTCCGGTCCAATGCCCATTGAGCCCAGTGGGATGGAATCAAGCATGTTGAGCACCCACACTAAACTCACATGGAGCTCCTCACTCAAGGCACTCAACACTCCACAGCCAAACACAAGTTCAGCACCCAAGCCATTTCCCGCTGCCATGGAAACCAAGTGCTCTGGCACCACATATGTCTGAAAGTGGATATGACACCTAGGGAACTCAGGGCGGTGGTGAATGGCAACTGCCCGAAGCAGCAGCACAGCTCTTCCAGTGCCAAAACAACTCCACCTGCCTCATTCACTTCACATAGCATCAGCTGTGCTAGCAGCTATCTAGGAAACCCTGTTTGGTCACTTCCGGTCCAATGCCCATTGAGCCCAGTGGGATGGAATCAAGCAGGTTGAGCACCCACACTAAACTAACATGGAGTTCGTCACTCAAGGCACTCAAAACTCCACAACCAAACACAAGTTCAACGCCCAAGCCATTTCCCGCTGCCATGGAAACCAAGTGCTCTGGCACCACATATGTCTGAAAGTGGATATGACACCTAGGGAACTCAGGGCGGTGCTGAATGGCAACTGCCCGAAGCAGCAGCACAGCTCTTCCAGTGCCAAAACAACTCCACCTGCCTCATTCACTTCACATACCATCAGCTGTGCTAGCAGCTATCTAGGAAACCCTGTTTGGTCACTTCCGGTCCAATGCCCATTGAGCCCAGTGGGATGGAATCAAGCAGGTTGAGCACCCACACTAAACTAACATGGATCTCCTCACTCAAGGCACTCAAAACTCCACACCTAAACACAAGTTCATTGCCCAAGCCATTTCCCGCTGCCATGGAAACCAAGTGCTCTGGCACCACATATGTCTGAAAGTGGATATGACACCTAGGGAACTCAGGGCGATGGTGAATGGCAACTGCCCGAAGCAGCAGCACAGCTCTTCCAGTGCCAAAACAACTCCCACTGCCTCATTCACTTCACATACCATCAGCTGTGCTAGCAGCTATCTAGGAAACCCTGTTTGGTCACTTCCGGTCCAATGCCCATTGAGCCCAGTGGGATGGAATCAAGCAGGTTGAGCACCCACACTAAACTAACATGGAGCTCCTCACTCAAGGCGCTCAAAACTCCACAACCAAACACAAGTTCAGCGCAAAAGCCATTTCCCGCTGCCATGGAAACCAAGTGCTCTGGCACCACATATGTCTGAAAGTGGATATGACACCTAGGGAACTCAGTGACGCGGTGGTGAATGGCAACTGGCTGAAGCAGCAGCACAGCTCTTCCTGTGCCAAAACAACTCCACCTGCCTCATTCACTTCACATACCATCAGCTGTGCTAGCAGCTATCTAGGAAACCCTGTTTGGTCACTTCCGGTCCAATGCCCATTGAGCCCAGTGGGATGGAATCAAGCAGGTTGAGCACCCACACTAAACTAACAATGAGCTCCTCACTCAAGGCGCTCAAAACTCCACAGCCAAACACAAGTTCAGCGCCCAAGCCATTTCCCGCTGCCATGGAAACCAAGTGCTCTGGCACCACATATGTCTGAAAGTGGCTATGACACCTAGGGAACTCAGAGCGTTGGAGAATGGCAACTGCCTGAAGCAGCAGCACAGCTCTTCCAGTGCCAAAACAACTCCACCTGCCTCATGAACTTCACATACCATCAGCTGTGCTAGCAGCTATCTAGGAAACCCTGTTTGGTCACTTCCGGTCCAATGCCCATTGAGCCCAGTGGGATGGAATCAAGCATGTTGAGCACCCACACTAAACTAACATGGAGTTCGTCACTCAAGGCACTCAAAACTCCACAACCAAACACAAGTTCAGCGCCCAAGCCATTTCCCGCTGCCATGGAAACCAAGTGCTCTGGCACCACATATGTCTGAAAGTGGATATGACACCTAGGGAACTCAGGGCGGTGGTGAATGGCAAGTGCCCGATGCAGCAGCACAGCTCTTCCAGTGCCAAAACAACTCCACCTGCCTCATTCACTTCACATAGCATCAGCTGTGCTAGCAGCTATCTAGGAAACCCTGTTTGGTCACTTCCGGTCCAATGCCCATTGAGCCCAGTGGGATGGAATCAAGCAGGTTGAGCACCCACACTAAACTAACATGGAGCTCCTGACTCAAGGCGCTCAAAACTCCACAACCAAACACAAGTTCAGCGCCCAAGCCATTTCCCGCTGCCATGGAAACCAAGTGCTCTGGCACCACATATGTCTGAAAGTGGATATGACACCTAGGGAACTCAGGGCGGTGCTGAATGGCAACTGCCCGAAGCAGCAGCACAGCTCTTCCAGTGCCAAAACAACTCCACCTGCCTCATTCACTTCACATACCATCAGCTGTGCTAGCAGCTATCTAGGAAACCCTGTTTGGTCACTTCCGGTCCAATGCCCATTGAGCCCAGTGGGATGGAATCAAGCAGGTTGAGCACCCACACTAAACTAACATGGATCTCCTCACTCAAGGCACTCAAAACTCCACACCTAAACACAAGTTTATTGCCCAAGCCATTTCCCGCTGCCATGGAAACCAAGTGCTCTGGCACCACATATGTCTGAAAGTGGATATGACACCTAGGGAACTCAGGGCGATGGTGAATGGCAACTGCCCGAAGCAGCAGCACAGCTCTTCCAGTGCCAAAACAACTCCACCTGCCTCATTAACTTCACATACCATCAGCTGTGCTAGCAGCTATCTAGGAAACCCTGTTTGGTCACTTCCGGTCCAATGCCCATTGAGCCCAGTGGGATGGAATCAAGCAGGTTGAGCACCCACACTAAACTAACATGGAGCTCCTCACTCAAGGCGCTCAAAACTCGACAGCCAAACACAAGTTCAGCGCAAAAGCCATTTCCCGCTGCCATGGAAACCAAGTGCTCTGGCACCACATATGTCTGAAAGTGGATATGACACCTAGGGAACTCAGTGACGCGGTGGTGAATGGCAACTGGCTGAAGCAGCAGCACAGCTCTTCCAGTGCCAAAACAACTCCACCTGCCTCATGAACTTCACATACCATCAGCTGTGCTAGCAGCTATCTAGGAAACCCTGTTTGGTCACTTCCGGTCCAATGCCCATTGAGCCCAGTGGGATGGAATCAAGCAGGTTGAGCACCCACACTAATCTAACATGGAGCTCCTCACTCAAGGCGCTCAAAACTCCACAGCCAAATACAAGTTCAGCGCCCAAGCCATTTCCCGCTGCCATGGAAACCAAGTGCTCTGGCACCACATATGTCTGAAAGTGGCTATGACACCTAGGGAACTCAGAGCGTTGGAGAATGGCAACTGCCCGAAGCAGCAGCACAGCTCTTCCAGTGCCAAAACAACTCCACCTGCCTCATGAACTTCACATACCATCAGCTGTGCTAGCAGCTATCTAGGAAACCCTGTTTGGTCACTTCCGGTCCAATGCCCATTGAGCCCAGTGGGATGGAATCAAGCAGGTTGAGCACCCACACTAAACTAACATGTAGTTCGTCACTCAAGGCGCTCAAAACTCCACAGCCAAACACAAGTTCAATGCAAAAGCCATTTCCCGCTGCCATGGAAACCAAGTGCTCTGGCACCACATATGTCTGAAAGTGGATATGACACCTAGGGAACTCAGGGTGTTCGTGAATCGCAACTGCCCGAAGCAGCAGCACAGCTCTTCCAGTGCCAAAACAACTCCACCTGCCTCATGAACTTCACATACCATCAGCTGTGCTATCAGCTATCTAGGAAACCCTGTTTGGTCACTTCCGGTCCAATGCCCATTGAGCCCAGTGGGATGGAATCAAGCAGGTTGAGCACCCACACTAAACTCACGTGGAGCTCCTCACTCAAGGCGCTCAAAACTCCACAGCCAAACACAAGTTAGGCGCAAAAGCCATTTCCCGCTGCCATGGAAACCAAGTGCTCTGGCACCACATATGTCTGAAAGTGGATATGACACCTAGGGAACTCAGTGTGGTGGTGAATGGCAACTGCCCGAAGCAGCAGCACAGCTCTTCCAGTGCCAAAACAACTCCACCTGCCTCATGAGCTTCACATACCATCAGCTGTGCTAGCAGCTATCTAGGAAACCCTGTTTGGTCACTTCCGGTGCAATGCCCATTGAGCCCAGTGGGATGGAATCAAGCAGGTTGAGCACCCACACTAAACTCACATGGAGCTCCTCACTCAAGGCGCTCAAAATTCCACAGCCAAGCACAAGTTCAGCGCCCAAGCCATTTCCCGCTGCCATGGAAACCAAGTGCTCTGGCACCACATATGTCTGAAAGTGGATATGACACCTAGGGAACTCAGGGTGGTGGTGAATGGCAACTGCCCGAAGCAGCAGCACAGCTCTTCCAGTGCCAAAACAACTCCACCTGCCTCATTCACTTCACATAGCATCAGCTGTGCTAGCAGCTATCTAGGAAACCCTGTTTGGTCACTTCCGGTCCAATGCCCATTGAGCCCAGTGGGATGGAATCAAGCAGGTTGAGCACCCACACTAAACTAACATGGAGTTCGTCACTCAAGGCACTCAAAACTCCACAACCAAACACAAGTTCAGCGCCCAAGCCATTTCCCGCTGCCATGGAAACCAAGTGCTCTGGCACCACATATGTCTGAAAGTGGATATGACACCTAGGGAACTCAGGGCGGTGGTGAATGGCAACTGCCCGAAGCAGCAGCACAGCTCTTCCAGTGCCAAAACAACTCCACCTGCCTCATTCACTTCACATAGCATCAGCTGTGCTAGCAGCTATCTAGGAAACCCTGTTTGGTCACTTCCGGTCCAATGCCCATTGAGCCCAGTGGGATGGAATCAAGCAGGTTGAGCACCCACACTAAACTAACATGGAGTTCGTCACTCAAGGCACTCAAAACTCCACACCTAAACACAAGTTCATTGCCCAAGCCATTTCCCGCTGCCATGGAAACCAAGTGCTCTGGCACCACATATGTCTGAAAGTGGATATGACACCTAGGGAACTCAGGGCGATGGTGAATGGCAACTGCCCGAAGCAGCAGCACAGCTCTTCCAGTGCCAAAACCACTCCCACTGCCTCATTCACTTCACATACCATCAGCTGTGCTAGCAGCTATCTAGGAAACCCTGTTTGGTCACTTCCGGTCCAATGCCCATTGAGCCCAGTGGGATGGAATCAAGCAGGTTGAGCACCCACACTAAACTAACATGGAGCTCCTCACTCAAGGCGCTCAAAACTCCACAGCCAAACACAAGTTCAGCGCCCAAGCCATTTCCCGCTGCCATGGAAACCAAGTGCTCTGGCACCACATATGTCTGAAAGTGGATATGACACCTAGGGAACTCAGGGCGATGGTGAATGGCAACTGCCCGAAGCAGCAGCACAGCTCTTCCAGTGCCAAAACAACTCCACCTGCCTCATTCACTTCACATACCATCAGCTGTGCTAGCAGCTATCTAGGAAACCCTGTTTGGTCACTTCCGGTCCAATGCCCATTGAGCCCAGTGGGATGGAATCAAGCAGGTTGAGCACCCACACTAAACTCACATGGAGCTCCTCACTCAAGGCGCTCAAAACTCCACAGCCAAACACAAGTTAGGCGCAAAAGCCATTTCCCGCTGCCATGGAAACCAAGTGCTCTGGCACCACATATGTCTGAAAGTGGATATGACACCTAGGGAACTCAGGGCGGTGCTGAATGGCAACTGCCCGAAGCAGCAGCACAGCTCTTCCAGTGCCAAAACAACTCCACCTGCCTCATGAGCTTCACATACCATCAGCTGTGCTAGCAGCTATCTAGGAAACCCTGTTTGGTCACTTCCGGTCCAATGCCCATTGAGCCCAGTGGGATGGAATCAAGCAGGTTGAGCACCCACACTAAACTCACATGGAGCTCCTCACTCAAGGCGCTCAAAATTCCACAGCCAAGCACAAGTTCAGCGCCCAAGCCATTTCCCGCTGCCATGGAAACCAAGTGCTCTGGCACCACATATGTCTGAAAGTGGATATGACACCTAGGGAACTCAGGGTGGTGGTGAATGGCAACTGCCCGAAGCAGCAGCACAGCTCTTCCAGTGCCAAAACAACTCCACCTGCCTCATTCACTTCACATAGCATCAGCTGTGCTAGCAGCTATCTAGGAAACCCTGTTTGGTCACTTCCGGTCCAATGCCCATTGAGCCCAGTGGGATGGAATCAAGCAGGTTGAGCACCCACACTAAACTAACATGGAGTTCGTCACTCAAGGCACTCAAAACTCCACAACCAAACACAAGTTCAGCGCCCAAGCCATTTCCCGCTGCCATGGAAACCAAGTGCTCTGGCACCACATATGTCTGAAAGTGGATATGACACCTAGGGAACTCAGGGCGGTGGTGAATGGCAACTGCCCGAAGCAGCAGCACAGCTCTTCCAGTGCCAAAACAACTCCACCTGCCTCATTCACTTCACATAGCATCAGCTGTGCTAGCAGCTATCTAGGAAACCCTGTTTGGTCACTTCCGGTCCAATGCCCATTGAGCCCAGTGGGATGGAATCAAGCAGGTTGAGCAGCCACACTAAACTAACATGGATCTCCTCACTCAAGGCACTCAAAACTCCACACCTAAACACAAGTTCATTGCCCAAGCCATTTCCCGCTGCCATGGAAACCAAGTGCTCTGGCACCACATATGTCTGAAAGTGGATATGACACCTAGGGAACTCAGGGCGATGGTGAATGGCAACTGCCCGAAGCAGCAGCACAGCTCTTCCAGTGCCAAAACCACTCCCACTGCCTCATTCACTTCACATACCATCAGCTGTGCTAGCAGCTATCTAGGAAACCCTGTTTGGTCACTTCCGGTCCAATGCCCATTGAGCCCAGTGGGATGGAATCAAGCAGGTTGAGCACCCACACTAAACTAACATGGAGCTCCTCACTCAAGGCGCTCAAAACTCCACAGCCAAACACAAGTTCAGCGCCCAAGCCATTTCCCGCTGCCATGGAAACCAAGTGCTCTGGCACCACATATGTCTGAAAGTGGCTATGACACCTAGGGAACTCAGTGACGCGGTGGTGAATGGCAACTGGCTGAAGCAGCAGCACAGCTCTTCCAGTGCCAAAACAACTCCACCTGCCTCATTCACTTCACATAGCATCAGCTGTGCCAGCAGCTATCTAGGAAACCCTGTTTGGTCACTTCCGGTCCAATGCCCATTGAGCCCAGTGGGATGGAATCAAGCAGGTTGAGCACCCACACTAAACTAACATGGAGCTCCTCACTAAAGGCGCTCAAAACTCCACAGCCAAACACAAGTTCAGCGCCCAAGCCATTTCCCGCTGCCATGGAAACCAAGTGCTCTGGCACCACATATGTCTGAAAGTGGATATGACACCTAGGGAACTCAGGGCGGTGCTGAATGGCAACTGCCCGAAGCAGCAGCACAGCTCTTCCAGTGCCAAAACAACTCCACCTGCCTCATTCACTTCACATAGCATCAGCTGTGCTAGCAGCTATCTAGGAAACCCTGTTTGGTCACTTCCGGTCCAATGCCCATTGAGCCCAGTGGGATGGAATCAAGCAGGTTGAGCACCCACACTAAACTAACATGGATCTCCTCACTCAAGGCACTCAAAACTCCACACCTAAACACAAGTTCATTGCCCAAACCATTTCCCGCTGCCATGGAAACCAAGTGCTCTGGCACCACATATGTCTGAAAGTGGATATGACACCTAGGAAACTCAGGGCGATGGTGAATGGCAACTGCCCGAAGCAGCAGCACAGCTCTTCCAGTGCCAAAACAACTCCACCTGCCTCATTCACTTCACATACCATCAGCTGTTCCAGCAGCTATCTAGGAAACCCTGTTTCGTCACTTCCGGTCCAATGCCCATTGAGCCCAGTGGGATGGAATCAAGCAGGTTGAGCACCCACACTAAACTAACATGGAGCTCCTCACTCAAGGCGCTCAAAACTCGACAGCCAAACACAAGTTCAGTGCCCAAGCCATTTCCCGCTGCCATGGAAACCAAGTGCTCTGGCACCACATATGTCTGAAAGTGGATATGACACCTAGGGAACTCAGTGACGCGGTGGTGAATGACAATTGGCTGAAGCTGCAGCACAGCTCTTCCAGTGCCAAAACAACTCCACCTGCCTCATGAACTTCACATACCATCAGCTGTGCTAGCAGCTATCTAGGAAACCCTGTTTGGTCACTTCCGGTCCAATGCCCATTGAGCCCAGTGGGATGGAATCAAGCAGGTTGAGCACCCACACTAAACTAACATGGAGCTCCTCACTCAAGGCGCTCAAAACTCCACAGCCAAACACAAGTTCAGCGCCCAAGCCATTTCCCGCTGCCATGGAAACCAAGTGCTCTGGCACCACATATGTCTGAAAGTGGCTATGACACCTAGGGAACTCAGAGCGTTGGAGAATGGCAACTGCCTGAAGCAGCAGCACAGCTCTTCCAGTGCCAAAACAACTCCACCTGCCTCATGAACTTCACATACCATCAGCTGTGCTAGCAGGTATCTAGGAAACCCTGTTTGGTCACTTCCGGTCCAATGCCCATTGAGCCCAGTGGGATGGAATCAAGCATGTTGAGCACCCACACTAAACTCACATGGAGCTCCTCACTCAAGGCACTCAAAACTCCACAGCCAAACACAAGTTCAGCACCCAAGCCATTTCCCGCTGCCATGGAAACCAAGTGCTCTGGCACCACATATGTCTGAAAGTGGATATGACACCTAGGGAACTCAGGGCGGTGGTGAATGGCAAGTGCCCGAAGCAGCAGCACAGCTCTTCCAGTGCCAAAACAACTCCACCTGCCTCATTCACTTCACATACCATCAGCTGTGCTAGCAGCTATCTAGGAAACCCTGTTTGGTCACTTCCGGTCCAATGCCCATTGAGCCCAGTGGGATGGAATCAAGCAGGTTGAGCACCCACACTAAACTAACATGGAGCTCCTGACTCAAGGCGCTCAAAACTCCACAACCAAACACAAGTTCAGCGCCCAAGCCATTTCCCGCTGCCATGGAAACCAAGTGCTCTGGCACCACATATGTCTGAAAGTGGATATGACACCTAGGGAACTCAGGGCGGTGCTGAATGGCAACTGCCCGAAGCAGCAGCACAGCTCTTCCAGTGCCAAAACAACTCCACCTGCCTCATTCACTTCACATAGCATCAGCTGTGCTAGCAGCTATCTAGGAAACCCTGTTTGGTCACTTCCGGTCCAATGCCCATTGAGCCCAGTGGGATGGAATCAAGCAGGTTGAGCACCCACACTAAACTAACATGGATCTCCTCACTCAAGGCACTCAAAACTCCACACCTAAACACAAGTTTATTGCCCAAGCCATTTCCCGCTGCCATGGAAACCAAGTGCTCTGGCACCACATATGTCTGAAAGTGGATATGACACCTAGGGAACTCAGGGCGATGGTGAATGGCAACTGCCCGAAGCAGCAGCACAGCTCTTCCAGTGCCAAAACAACTCCACCTGCCTCATTCACTTCACATACCATCAGCTGTGCTAGCAGCTATCTAGGAAACCCTGTTTGGTCACTTCCGGTCCAATGCCCATTGAGCCCAGTGGGATGGAATCAAGCAGGTTGAGCACCCACACTAAACTAACATGGATCTCCTCACTCAAGGCGCTCAAAACTCGACAGCCAAACACAAGTTCAGCGCAAAAGCCATTTCCCGCTGCCATGGAAACCAAGTGCTCTGGCACCACATATGTCTGAAAGTGGATATGACACCTAGGGAACTCAGTGACGCGGTGGTGAATGGCAACTGCCCGAAGCAGCAGCACAGCTCTTCCAGTGCCAAAACAACTCCACCTGCCTCATGAACTTCACATACCATCAGCTGTGCTAGCAGCTATCTAGGAAACCCTGTTTGGTCACTTCCGGTCCAATGCCCATTGAGCCCAGTGGGATGGAATCAAGCAGGTTGAGCACCCACACTAATCTAACATGGAGCTCCTCACTCAAGGCGCTCAAAACTCCACAGCCAAATACAAGTTCAGCGCCCAAGCCATTTCCCGCTGCCATGGAAACCAAGTGCTCTGGCACCACATATGTCTGAAAGTGGCTATGACACGTAGGGAACTCAGAGCGTTGGAGAATGGCAACTGCCCGAAGCAGCAGCACAGCTCTTCCAGTGCCAAAACAACTCCACCTGCCTCATGAACTTCACATACCATCAGCTGTGCTAGCAGCTATCTAGGAAACCCTGTTTGGTCACTTCCGGTCCAATGCCCATTGAGCCCAGTGGGATGGAATCAAGCAGGTTGAGCACCCACACTAAACTAACATGGAGTTCGTCACTCAAGGCACTCAAAACTCCACAACCAAACACAAGTTCAGCGCCCAAGCCATTTCCCGCTGCCATGGAAACCAAGTGCTCTGGCACCACATATGTCTGAAAGTGGATATGACACCTAGGGAACTCAGGGCGGTGCTGAATGGCAACTGGCTGAAGCAGCAGCACAGCTCTTCCAGTGCCAAAACAACTCCACCTGCCTCATGAACTTCACATACCATCAGCTGTGCTAGCAGCTATCTAGGAAACCCTGTTTGGTCACTTCCGGTCCAATGCCCATTGAGCCCAGTGGGATGGAATCAAGCAGGTTGAGCACCCACACTAAACTAACATGGAGTTCGTCACTCAAGGCACTCAAAACTCCACAACCAAACACAAGTTCAGCGCCCAAGCCATTTCCCGCTGCCATGGAAACCAAGTGCTCTGGCACCACATATGTCTGAAAGTGGATATGACACCTAGGGAACTCAGGGCGGTGCTGAATGGCAACTGGCTGAAGCAGCAGCACAGCTCTTCCAGTGCCAAAACAACTCCACCTGCCTCATGAACTTCACATACCATCAGCTGTGCTAGCAGCTATCTAGGAAACCCTGTTTGGTCACTTCCGGTCCAATGCCCATTGAGCCCAGTGGGATGGAATCAAGCAGGTTGAGCACCCACACTAAACTAACATGGAGCTCCTCACTCAAGGCACTCAAAACTCCACAACCAAACACAAGTTCAGCGCCCAAGCCATTTCCCGCTGCCATGGAAACCAAGTGCTCTGGCACCACATATGTCTGAAAGTGGCTATGACACCTAGGGAACTCAGGGCGGTGGTGAATGGCAACTGCCCGAAGCAGCAGCACAGCTCTTCCAGTGCCAAAACAACTCCACCTGCCTCATTCACTTCACATTCCATCAGCTGTGCTAGCAGCTATCTAGGAAACCCTGTTTGGTCACTTCCGGTCCAATGCCCATTGAGCCCAGTGGGATGGAATCAAGCAGGTTGAGCACCCACACTAAACTAACATGGAGCTCCTCACTAAAGGCGCTCAAAACTCCACAGCCAAACACAAGTTCAGCGCCCAAGCCATTTCCCGCTGCCATGGAAACCAAGTGCTCTGGCACCACATATGTCTGAAAGTGGATATGACACATAGGGAACTCAGAGCGTTGGAGAATGGCAACTGCCCGAAGCAGCAGCACAGCTCTTCCAGTGCCAAAACAACTCCACCTGCCTCATGAACTTCACATACCATCAGCTGTGCTAGCAGCTATCTAGGAAACCCTGTTTGGTCACTTCCGGTCCAATGCCCATTGAGCCCAGTGGGATGGAATCAAGCAGGTTGAACACCCACACTAAACTAACATGGAGCTCCTAACTCAAGGCACTCAAAACTCCACAGCCAAATACAAGTTCAGCGCCCAAGCCATTTCCCGCTGCCATGGAAACCAAGTGCTCTGGCACCACATATGTCTGAAAGTGGATATGACACCTAGGGAACTCAGGGCGGTGGTGAATGGCAAGTGCCCGAAGCAGCAGCACAGCTCTTCCAGTGCCAAAACAACTCCACCTGCCTCATTCACTTCACATACCATCAGCTGTGCTAGCAGCGTTCTAAGAAACCCTGTTTGGTCACTTCCGGTCCAATGCCCATTGAGCCCAGTGGGATGGAATCAAGCAGGTTGAGCAACCACACTAAACTAACATGGAGCTCCTCACTCAAGGCGCTCAAAACTCCACAGCCAAACACAAGTTCAGCGCCCAAGCCATTTCCCGCTGCCATGGAAACCAAGTGCTCTGGCACCACATATGTCTGAAAGTGGATATGACACCTAGGGAACTCAGGGCGGTGGTGAATGGCAACTGCCCGAAGCAGCAGCACAGCTCTTCCAGTGCCAAAACAACTCCACCTGCCTCATGAACTTCACATACCATCAGCTGTGCTATCAGCTATCTAGGAAACCCTGTTTGGTCACTTCCGGTCCAATGCCCATTGAGCCCAGTGGGATGGAATCAAGCAGGTTGAGCACCCACACTAAACTCACATGGAGCTCCTCACTCAAGGCGCTCAAAACTCCACAGCCAAACACAAGTTAGGCGCAAAAGCCATTTCCCGCTGCCATGGAAACCAAGTGCTCTGGCACCACATATGTCTGAAAGTGGATATGACACCTAGGGAACTCAGTGTGGTGGTGAATGGCAACTGTCCGAAGCAGCAGCACAGCTCTTCAAGTGCCAAAACAACTCCACCTGCCTCATGAACTTCACATACCATCAGCTGTGCTAGCAGCTATCTAGGAAACCCTGTTTGGTCACTTCCGGTCCAATGCCCATTGAGCCCAGTGGGATGGAATCAAGCAGGTTGAGCACCCACACTAATCTAACATGGAGCTCCTCACTCAAGGCGCTCAAAACTCCACAGCCAAGCACAAGTTCAGCGCCCAAGCCATTTCCCGCTGCCATGGAAACCAAGTGCTCTGGCACCACATATGTCTGAAAGTGGATATGACACCTAGGGAACTCAGGGTGGTGGTGAATGGCAACTGCCCGAAGCAGCAGCACAGCTCTTCCAGTGCCAAAACAACTCCACCTGCCTCATTCACTTCACATAGCATCAGCTGTGCTAGCAGCTATCTAGGAAACCCTGTTTGGTCACTTCCGGTCCAATGCCCATTGAGCCCAGTGGGATGGAATCAAGCAGGTTGAGCACCCACACTAAACTAACATGGAGTTCGTCACTCAAGGCACTCAAAACTCCACAACCAAACACAAGTTCAGCGCCCAAGCCATTTCCCGCTGCCATGGAAACCAAGTGCTCTGGCACCACATATGTCTGAAAGTGGATATGACACCTAGGGAACTCAGGGCGGTGGTGAATGGCAACTGCCCGAAGCAGCAGCACAGCTCTTCCAGTGCCAAAACAACTCCACCTGCCTCATTCACTTCACATAGCATCAGCTGTGCTAGCAGCTATCTAGGAAACCCTGTTTGGTCACTTCCGGTCCAATGCCCATTGAGCCCAGTGGGATGGAATCAAGCAGGTTGAGCAGCCACACTAAACTAACATGGATCTCCTCACTCAAGGCACTCAAAACTCCACACCTAAACACAAGTTCATTGCCCAAGCCATTTCCCGCTGCCATGGAAACCAAGTGCTCTGGCACCACATATGTCTGAAAGTGGATATGACACCTAGGGAACTCAGGGCGATGGTGAATGGCAACTGCCCGAAGCAGCAGCACAGCTCTTCCAGTGCCAAAACCACTCCCACTGCCTCATTCACTTCACATACCATCAGCTGTGCTAGCAGCTATCTAGGAAACCCTGTTTGGTCACTTCCGGTCCAATGCCCATTGAGCCCAGTGGGATGGAATCAAGCAGGTTGAGCACCCACACTAAACTAACATGGAGCTCCTCACTCAAGGCGCTCAAAACTCCACAGCCAAACACAAGTTCAGCGCCCAAGCCATTTCCCGCTGCCATGGAAACCAAGTGCTCTGGCACCACATATGTCTGAAAGTGGCTATGACACCTAGGGAACTCAGTGACGCGGTGGTGAATGGCAACTGGCTGAAGCAGCAGCACAGCTCTTCCAGTGCCAAAACAACTCCACCTGCCTCATTCACTTCACATAGCATCAGCTGTGCCAGCAGCTATCTAGGAAACCCTGTTTGGTCACTTCCGGTCCAATGCCCATTGAGCCCAGTGGGATGGAATCAAGCAGGTTGAGCACCCACACTAAACTAACATGGAGCTCCTCACTAAAGGCGCTCAAAACTCCACAGCCAAACACAAGTTCAGCGCCCAAGCCATTTCCCGCTGCCATGGAAACCAAGTGCTCTGGCACCACATATGTCTGAAAGTGGATATGACACCTAGGGAACTCAGGGCGGTGCTGAATGGCAACTGCCCGAAGCAGCAGCACAGCTCTTCCAGTGCCAAAACAACTCCACCTGCCTCATTCACTTCACATAGCATCAGCTGTGCTAGCAGCTATCTAGGAAACCCTGTTTGGTCACTTCCGGTCCAATGCCCATTGAGCCCAGTGGGATGGAATCAAGCAGGTTGAGCACCCACACTAAACTAACATGGATCTCCTCACTCAAGGCACTCAAAACTCCACACCTAAACACAAGTTCATTGCCCAAACCATTTCCCGCTGCCATGGAAACCAAGTGCTCTGGCACCACATATGTCTGAAAGTGGATATGACACCTAGGAAACTCAGGGCGATGGTGAATGGCAACTGCCCGAAGCAGCAGCACAGCTCTTCCAGTGCCAAAACAACTCCACCTGCCTCATTCACTTCACATACCATCAGCTGTTCCAGCAGCTATCTAGGAAACCCTGTTTCGTCACTTCCGGTCCAATGCCCATTGAGCCCAGTGGGATGGAATCAAGCAGGTTGAGCACCCACACTAAACTAACATGGAGCTCCTCACTCAAGGCGCTCAAAACTCGACAGCCAAACACAAGTTCAGTGCCCAAGCCATTTCCCGCTGCCATGGAAACCAAGTGCTCTGGCACCACATATGTCTGAAAGTGGATATGACACCTAGGGAACTCAGTGACGCGGTGGTGAATGACAATTGGCTGAAGCTGCAGCACAGCTCTTCCAGTGCCAAAACAACTCCACCTGCCTCATGAACTTCACATACCATCAGCTGTGCTAGCAGCTATCTAGGAAACCCTGTTTGGTCACTTCCGGTCCAATGCCCATTGAGCCCAGTGGGATGGAATCAAGCAGGTTGAGCACCCACACTAAACTAACATGGAGCTCCTCACTCAAGGCGCTCAAAACTCCACAGCCAAACACAAGTTCAGCGCCCAAGCCATTTCCCGCTGCCATGGAAACCAAGTGCTCTGGCACCACATATGTCTGAAAGTGGCTATGACACCTAGGGAACTCAGAGCGTTGGAGAATGGCAACTGCCTGAAGCAGCAGCACAGCTCTTCCAGTGCCAAAACAACTCCACCTGCCTCATGAACTTCACATACCATCAGCTGTGCTAGCAGGTATCTAGGAAACCCTGTTTGGTCACTTCCGGTCCAATGCCCATTGAGCCCAGTGGGATGGAATCAAGCATGTTGAGCACCCACACTAAACTCACATGGAGCTCCTCACTCAAGGCACTCAAAACTCCACAGCCAAACACAAGTTCAGCACCCAAGCCATTTCCCGCTGCCATGGAAACCAAGTGCTCTGGCACCACATATGTCTGAAAGTGGATATGACACCTAGGGAACTCAGGGCGGTGGTGAATGGCAAGTGCCCGAAGCAGCAGCACAGCTCTTCCAGTGCCAAAACAACTCCACCTGCCTCATTCACTTCACATACCATCAGCTGTGCTAGCAGCTATCTAGGAAACCCTGTTTGGTCACTTCCGGTCCAATGCCCATTGAGCCCAGTGGGATGGAATCAAGCAGGTTGAGCACCCACACTAAACTAACATGGAGCTCCTGACTCAAGGCGCTCAAAACTCCACAACCAAACACAAGTTCAGCGCCCAAGCCATTTCCCGCTGCCATGGAAACCAAGTGCTCTGGCACCACATATGTCTGAAAGTGGATATGACACCTAGGGAACTCAGGGCGGTGCTGAATGGCAACTGCCCGAAGCAGCAGCACAGCTCTTCCAGTGCCAAAACAACTCCACCTGCCTCATTCACTTCACATAGCATCAGCTGTGCTAGCAGCTATCTAGGAAACCCTGTTTGGTCACTTCCGGTCCAATGCCCATTGAGCCCAGTGGGATGGAATCAAGCAGGTTGAGCACCCACACTAAACTAACATGGATCTCCTCACTCAAGGCACTCAAAACTCCACACCTAAACACAAGTTTATTGCCCAAGCCATTTCCCGCTGCCATGGAAACCAAGTGCTCTGGCACCACATATGTCTGAAAGTGGATATGACACCTAGGGAACTCAGGGCGATGGTGAATGGCAACTGCCCGAAGCAGCAGCACAGCTCTTCCAGTGCCAAAACAACTCCACCTGCCTCATTCACTTCACATACCATCAGCTGTGCTAGCAGCTATCTAGGAAACCCTGTTTGGTCACTTCCGGTCCAATGCCCATTGAGCCCAGTGGGATGGAATCAAGCAGGTTGAGCACCCACACTAAACTAACATGGATCTCCTCACTCAAGGCGCTCAAAACTCGACAGCCAAACACAAGTTCAGCGCAAAAGCCATTTCCCGCTGCCATGGAAACCAAGTGCTCTGGCACCACATATGTCTGAAAGTGGATATGACACCTAGGGAACTCAGTGACGCGGTGGTGAATGGCAACTGCCCGAAGCAGCAGCACAGCTCTTCCAGTGCCAAAACAACTCCACCTGCCTCATGAACTTCACATACCATCAGCTGTGCTAGCAGCTATCTAGGAAACCCTGTTTGGTCACTTCCGGTCCAATGCCCATTGAGCCCAGTGGGATGGAATCAAGCAGGTTGAGCACCCACACTAATCTAACATGGAGCTCCTCACTCAAGGCGCTCAAAACTCCACAGCCAAATACAAGTTCAGCGCCCAAGCCATTTCCCGCTGCCATGGAAACCAAGTGCTCTGGCACCACATATGTCTGAAAGTGGCTATGACACGTAGGGAACTCAGAGCGTTGGAGAATGGCAACTGCCCGAAGCAGCAGCACAGCTCTTCCAGTGCCAAAACAACTCCACCTGCCTCATGAACTTCACATACCATCAGCTGTGCTAGCAGCTATCTAGGAAACCCTGTTTGGTCACTTCCGGTCCAATGCCCATTGAGCCCAGTGGGATGGAATCAAGCAGGTTGAGCACCCACACTAAACTAACATGGAGTTCGTCACTCAAGGCACTCAAAACTCCACAACCAAACACAAGTTCAGCGCCCAAGCCATTTCCCGCTGCCATGGAAACCAAGTGCTCTGGCACCACATATGTCTGAAAGTGGATATGACACCTAGGGAACTCAGGGCGGTGCTGAATGGCAACTGGCTGAAGCAGCAGCACAGCTCTTCCAGTGCCAAAACAACTCCACCTGCCTCATGAACTTCACATACCATCAGCTGTGCTAGCAGCTATCTAGGAAACCCTGTTTGGTCACTTCCGGTCCAATGCCCATTGAGCCCAGTGGGATGGAATCAAGCAGGTTGAGCACCCACACTAAACTAACATGGAGTTCGTCACTCAAGGCACTCAAAACTCCACAACCAAACACAAGTTCAGCGCCCAAGCCATTTCCCGCTGCCATGGAAACCAAGTGCTCTGGCACCACATATGTCTGAAAGTGGATATGACACCTAGGGAACTCAGGGCGGTGCTGAATGGCAACTGGCTGAAGCAGCAGCACAGCTCTTCCAGTGCCAAAACAACTCCACCTGCCTCATGAACTTCACATACCATCAGCTGTGCTAGCAGCTATCTAGGAAACCCTGTTTGGTCACTTCCGGTCCAATGCCCATTGAGCCCAGTGGGATGGAATCAAGCAGGTTGAGCACCCACACTAAACTAACATGGAGCTCCTCACTCAAGGCACTCAAAACTCCACAACCAAACACAAGTTCAGCGCCCAAGCCATTTCCCGCTGCCATGGAAACCAAGTGCTCTGGCACCACATATGTCTGAAAGTGGCTATGACACCTAGGGAACTCAGGGCGGTGGTGAATGGCAACTGCCCGAAGCAGCAGCACAGCTCTTCCAGTGCCAAAACAACTCCACCTGCCTCATTCACTTCACATTCCATCAGCTGTGCTAGCAGCTATCTAGGAAACCCTGTTTGGTCACTTCCGGTCCAATGCCCATTGAGCCCAGTGGGATGGAATCAAGCAGGTTGAGCACCCACACTAAACTAACATGGAGCTCCTCACTAAAGGCGCTCAAAACTCCACAGCCAAACACAAGTTCAGCGCCCAAGCCATTTCCCGCTGCCATGGAAACCAAGTGCTCTGGCACCACATATGTCTGAAAGTGGATATGACACATAGGGAACTCAGAGCGTTGGAGAATGGCAACTGCCCGAAGCAGCAGCACAGCTCTTCCAGTGCCAAAACAACTCCACCTGCCTCATGAACTTCACATACCATCAGCTGTGCTAGCAGCTATCTAGGAAACCCTGTTTGGTCACTTCCGGTCCAATGCCCATTGAGCCCAGTGGGATGGAATCAAGCAGGTTGAACACCCACACTAAACTAACATGGAGCTCCTAACTCAAGGCACTCAAAACTCCACAGCCAAATACAAGTTCAGCGCCCAAGCCATTTCCCGCTGCCATGGAAACCAAGTGCTCTGGCACCACATATGTCTGAAAGTGGATATGACACCTAGGGAACTCAGGGCGGTGGTGAATGGCAAGTGCCCGAAGCAGCAGCACAGCTCTTCCAGTGCCAAAACAACTCCACCTGCCTCATTCACTTCACATACCATCAGCTGTGCTAGCAGCGTTCTAAGAAACCCTGTTTGGTCACTTCCGGTCCAATGCCCATTGAGCCCAGTGGGATGGAATCAAGCAGGTTGAGCAACCACACTAAACTAACATGGAGCTCCTCACTCAAGGCGCTCAAAACTCCACAGCCAAACACAAGTTCAGCGCCCAAGCCATTTCCCGCTGCCATGGAAACCAAGTGCTCTGGCACCACATATGTCTGAAAGTGGATATGACACCTAGGGAACTCAGGGCGGTGGTGAATGGCAACTGCCCGAAGCAGCAGCACAGCTCTTCCAGTGCCAAAACAACTCCACCTGCCTCATGAACTTCACATACCATCAGCTGTGCTATCAGCTATCTAGGAAACCCTGTTTGGTCACTTCCGGTCCAATGCCCATTGAGCCCAGTGGGATGGAATCAAGCAGGTTGAGCACCCACACTAAACTCACATGGAGCTCCTCACTCAAGGCGCTCAAAACTCCACAGCCAAACACAAGTTAGGCGCAAAAGCCATTTCCCGCTGCCATGGAAACCAAGTGCTCTGGCACCACATATGTCTGAAAGTGGATATGACACCTAGGGAACTCAGTGTGGTGGTGAATGGCAACTGTCCGAAGCAGCAGCACAGCTCTTCAAGTGCCAAAACAACTCCACCTGCCTCATGAACTTCACATACCATCAGCTGTGCTAGCAGCTATCTAGGAAACCCTGTTTGGTCACTTCCGGTCCAATGCCCATTGAGCCCAGTGGGATGGAATCAAGCAGGTTGAGCACCCACACTAATCTAACATGGAGCTCCTCACTCAAGGCGCTCAAAACTCCACAGCCAAGCACAAGTTCAGCGCCCAAGCCATTTCCCGCTGCCATGGAAACCAAGTGCTCTGGCACCACATATGTCTGAAAGTGGATATGACACCTAGGGAACTCAGGGTGGTGGTGAATGGCAACTGCCCGAAGCAGCAGCACAGCTCTTCCAGTGCCAAAACAACTCCACCTGCCTCATTCACTTCACATAGCATCAGCTGTGCTAGCAGCTATCTAGGAAACCCTGTTTGGTCACTTCCGGTCCAATGCCCATTGAGCCCAGTGGGATGGAATCAAGCAGGTTGAGCACCCACACTAAACTAACATGGAGCTCCTCACTCAAGGCGCTCAAAACTCGACAGCCAAACACAAGTTCAGCCCAAAAGCCATTTCCCGCTGCCATGGAAACCAAGTGCTCTGGCACCACATATGTCTGAAAGTGGATATGACACCTAGGGAACTCAGTGACGCGGTGGTGAATGGCAACTGGCTGAAGCAGCAGCACAGCTCTTCCAGTGCCAAAACAACTCCACCTGCCTCATGAACTTCACATACCATCAGCTGTGCTAGCAGCTATCTAGGAAACCCTGTTTGGTCACTTCCGGTCCAATGCCCATTGAGCCCAGTGGGATGGAATCAAGCATGTTGAGCACCCACACTAAACTCACATGGAGCTCCTCACTCAAGGCACTCAAAACTCCACAGCCAAACACAAGTTCAGCACCCAAGCCATTTCCCGCTGCCATGGAAACCAAGTGCTCTGGCACCACATATGTCTGAAAGTGGCTATGACACCTAGGGAACTCAGGGCGGTGGTGAATGGCAACTGCCCAAAGCAGCAGCACAGCTCTTCCAGTGCCAAAACAACTCCACCTGCCTCATGAACTTCACATACCATCAGCTGTGCTAGCAGCTATCTAGGAAACCCTGTTTGGTCACTTCCGGTCCAATGCCCATTGAGCCCAGTGGGATGGAATCAAGCAGGTTGAGCACCCACACTAAACTAACATGGAGTTCGTCACTCAAGGCACTCAAAACTCCACAACCAAACACAAGTTCAGCGCCCAAGCCATTTCCCGCTGCCATGGAAACCAAGTGCTCTGGCACCACATATGTCTGAAAGTGGATATGACACCTAGGGAACTCAGGGCGGTGAATGGCAAGTGCCCGAAGCAGCAGCACAGCTCTTCCAGTGCCAAAACAACTCCACCTGCCTCATGAACTTCACATACCATCAGCTGTGCTAGCAGCGTTCTAAGAAACCCTGTTTGGTCACTTCCGGTCCAATGCCCATTGAGCCCAGTGGGATGGAATCAAGCAGGTTGAGCAACCACACTAAACTAACATGGAGCTCCTCACTCAAGGCGCTCAAAACTCCACAGCCAAACACAAGTTCAGCGCCCAAGCCATTTCCCGCTGCCATGGAAACCAAGTGCTCTGGCACCACATATGTCTGAAAGTGGATATGACACCTAGGGAACTCAGGGCGGTGGTGAATGGCAACTGCCCGAAGCAGCAGCACAGCTCTTCCAGTGCCAAAACAACTCCACCTGCCTCATGAACTTCACATACCATCAGCTGTGCTAGCAGCTATCTAGGAAACCCTGTTTGGTCACTTCCGGTCCAATGCCCATTGAGCCCAGTGGGATGGAATCAAGCAGGTTGAGCACCCACACTAAACTCACATGGAGCTCCTAACTCAAGGCGCTCAAAACTCCACAGCCAAACACAAGTTCAGCGCCCAAGCCATTTCCCGCTGCCATGGAAACCAAGTGCTCTGGCACCACATATGTCTGAAAGTGGATATGACACCTAGGGAACTCAGTGTGGTGGTGAATGGCAACTGTCCGAAGCAGCAGCACAGCTCTTCCAGTGCCAAAACAACTCCACCTGCCTCATGAACTTCACATACCATCAGCTGTGCTAGCAGCTATCTAGGAAACCCTGTTTGGTCACTTCCGGTCCAATGCCCATTGAGCCCAGTGGGATGGAATCAAGCAGGTTGAGCACCCACACTAATCTAACATGGAGCTCCTCACTCAAGGCGCTCAAAACTCCACAGCCAAGCACAAGTTCAGCGCCCAAGCCATTTCCCGCTGCCATGGAAACCAAGTGCTCTGGCACCACATATGTCTGAAAGTGGATATGACACCTAGGGAACTCAGGGTGGTGGTGAATGGCAACTGCCCGAAGCAGCAGCACAGCTCTTCCAGTGCCAAAACAACTCCACCTGCCTCATTCACTTCACATACCATCAGCTGTGCTAGCAGCTATCTAGGAAACCCTGTTTGGTCACTTCCGGTCCAATGCCCATTGAGCCCAGTGGGATGGAATCAAGCAGGTTGAGCACCCACACTAAACTAACATGGAGTTCGTCACTCAAGGCACTCAAAACTCCACAACCAAACACAAGTTCAGCGCCCAAGCCATTTCCCGCTGCCATGGAAACCAAGTGCTCTGGCACCACATATGTCTGAAAGTGGATATGACACCTAGGGAACTCATGGCGATGGTGAATGGCAACTGGCTGAAGCAGCAGCACAGCTCTTCCAGTGCCAAAACAACTCCACCTGCCTCATTCACTTCACATAGCATCAGCTGTGCTAGCAGCTATCTAGGAAACCCTGTTTGGTCACTTCCGGTCCAATGCCCATTGAGCCCAGTGGGATGGAATCAAGCAGGTTGAGCACCCACACTAAACTAACATGGAGCTCCTCACTAAAGGCGCTCAAAACTCCACAGCCAAGCACAAGTTCAGCTCCCAAGCCATTTCCCGCTGCCATGGAAACCAAGTGCTCTGGCACCACATATGTCTGAAAGTGGCTATGACACCTAGGGAACTCAGAGGGTTGGAGAATGGCAACTGCCTGAAGGAGCAGCACAGCTCTTCCAGTGCCAAAACAACTCCACCTGCCTCATGAACTTCACATACCATCAGCTGTGCTAGCAGCTATCTAGGAAACCCTGTTTGGTCACTTCCGGTCCAATGCCCATTGAGCCCAGTGGGATGGAATCAAGCATGTTGAGCACCCACACTAAACTCACATGGAGCTCCTCACTCAAGGCACTCAAAACTCCACAGCCAAACATAAGTTCAGCACCCAAGCCATTTCCCGCTGCCATGGAAACCAAGTGCTCTGGCACCACATATGTCTGAAAGTGGCTATGACACCTAGGGAACTCAGGGCGGTGGTGAATGGCAACTGCCCAAAGCAGCAGCACAGCTCTTCCAGTGCCAAAACAACTCCACCTGCCTCATGAACTTCACATACCATCAGCTGTGCTAGCAGCTATCTAGGAAACCCTGTTTGGTCACTTCCGGTCCAATGCCCATTGAGCCCAGTGGGATGGAATCAAGCAGGTTGAGCACCCACACTAAACTAACATGGAGTTCGTCACTCAAGGCACTCAAAACTCCACAACCAAACACAAGTTCAGCGCCCAAGCCATTTCCCGCTGCCATGGAAACCAAGTGCTCTGGCACCACATATGTCTGAAAGTGGATATGACACCTAGGGAACTCAGGGCGGTGCTGAATGGCAACTGCCCGAAGCAGCAGCACAGCTCTTCCAGTGCCAAAACAACTCCACCTGCCTCATTCACTTCACATAGCATCAGCTGTGCTAGCAGCTATCTAGGAAACCCTGTTTGGTCACTTCCGGTCCAATGCCCATTGAGCCCAGTGGGATGGAATCAAGCAGGTTGAGCAGCCACACTAAACTAACATGGATCTCCTCACTCAAGGCACTCAAAACTCCACACCTAAACACAAGTTCATTGCCCAAGCCATTTCCCGCTGCCATGGAAACCAAGTGCTCTGGCACCACATATGTCTGAAAGTGGATATGACACCTAGGAAACTCAGTGCGATGGTGAATGGCAACTGCCCGAAGCAGCAGCACAGCTCTTCCAGTGCCAAAACAACTCCACCTGCCTCATTCACTTCACATACCATCAGCTGTTCCAGCAGCTATCTAGGAAACCCTGTTTCGTCACTTCCGGTCCAATGCCCATTGAGCCCAGTGGGATGGAATCAAGCAGGTTGAGCACCCACACTAAACTAACATGGAGCTCCTCACTCAAGGCGCTCAAAACTCGACAGCCAAACACAAGTTCAGTGCCCAAGCCATTTCCCGCTGCCATGGAAACCAAGTGCTCTGGCACCACATATGTCTGAAAGTGGATATGACACCTAGGGAACTCAGTGACGCGGTGGTGAATGGCAATTGGCTGAAGCAGCAGCACAGCTCTTCCAGTGCCAAAACAACTCCACCTGCCTCATGAACTTCACATACCATCAGCTGTGCTAGCAGCTATCTAGGAAACCCTGTTTGGTCACTTCCGGTCCAATGCCCATTGAGCCCAGTGGGATGGAATCAAGCAGGTTGAGCACCCACACTAAACTAACATGGAGCTCCTCACTCAAGGCGCTCAAAACTCCACAGCCAAACACAAGTTCAGCGCCCAAGCCATTTCCCGCTGCCATGGAAACCAAGTGCTCTGGCACCACATATGTCTGAAAGTGGCTATGACACCTAGGGAACTCAGAGCGTTGGAGAATGGCAACTGCCTGAAGCAGCAGCACAGCTCTTCCAGTGCCAAAACAACTCCACCTGCCTCATGAACTTCACATAGCATCAGCTGTGCTAGCAGCTATCTAGGAAACCCTGTTTGGTCACTTCCGGTCCAATGCCCATTGAGCCCAGTGGGATGGAATCAAGCAGGTTGAGCACCCACACTAAACTAACATGGAGTTCGTCACTCAAGGCACTCAAAACTCCACAACCAAACACAAGTTCAGCGCCCAAGCCATTTCCCGCTGCCATGGAAACCAAGTGCTCTGGCACCACATATGTCTGAAAGTGGATATGACACCTAGGGAACTCAGGGCGGTGGTGAATGGCAACTGCCCGAAGCAGCAGCACAGCTCTTCCAGTGCCAAAACAACTCCACCTGCCTCATTCACTTCACATAGCATCAGCTGTGCTAGCAGCTATCTAGGAAACCCTGTTTGGTCACTTCCGGTCCAATGCCCATTGAGCCCAGTGGGATGGAATCAAGCAGGTTGAGCACCCACACTAAACTAACATGGATCTCCTCACTCAAGGCACTCAAAACTCCACACCTAAACACAAGTTCATTGCCCAAGCCATTTCCCGCTGCCATGGAAACCAAGTGCTCTGGCACCACATATGTCTGAAAGTGGATATGACACCTAGGGAACTCAGGGCGGTGGTGAATGGCAACTGCCCGAAGCAGCAGCACAGCTCTTCCAGTGCCAAAACCACTCCCACTGCCTCATTCACTTCACATAGCATCAGCTGTGCTAGCAGCTATCTAGGAAACCCTGTTTGGTCACTTCCGGTCCAATGCCCATTGAGCCCAGTGGGATGGAATCAAGCAGGTTGAGCACCCACACTAAACTAACATGGAGCTCCTCACTCAAGGCGCTCAAAACTCGACAGCCAAACACAAGTTCAGCGCAAAAGCCATTTCCCGCTGCCATGGAAACCAAGTGCTCTGGCACCACATATGTCTGAAAGTGGATATGACACCTAGGGAACTCAGTGACGCGGTGGTGAATGGCAACTGGCTGAAGCAGCAGCACAGCTCTTCCAGTGCCAAAACAACTCCACCTGCCTCATGAACTTCACATACCATCAGCTGTGCTAGCAGCTATCTAGGAAACCCTGTTTGGTCACTTCCGGTCCAATGCCCATTGAGCCCAGTGGGATGGAATCAAGCAGGTTGAGCACCCACACTAAACTAACATGGAGCTCCTCACTCAAGGCGCTCAAAACTCCACAGCCAAACACAAGTTCAGCGCAAAAGCCATTTCCCGCTGCCATGGAAACCAAGTGCTCTGGCACCACATATGTCTGAAAGTGGCTATGACACCTAGGGAACTCAGAGCGTTGGAGAATGGCAACTGCCTGAAGCAGCAGCACAGCTCTTCCAGTGCCAAAACAACTCCACCTGCCTCATGAACTTCACATACCATCAGCTGTGCTAGCAGCTATCTAGGAAACCCTGTTTGGTCACTTCCGGTCCAATGCCCATTGAGCCCAGTGGGATGGAATCAAGCATGTTGAGCACCCACACTAAACTCACATGGAGCTCCTCACTCAAGGCACTCAAAACTCCACAGCCAAACACAAGTTCAGCACCCAAGCCATTTCCCGCTGCCATGGAAACCAAGTGCTCTGGCACCACATATGTCTGAAAGTGGATATGACACCTAGGGAACTCAGGGCGGTGGTGAATGGCAAGTGCCCGAAGCAGCAGCACAGCTCTTCCAGTGCCAAAACAACTCCACCTGCCTCATTCACTTCACATAGCATCAGCTGTGCTAGCAGCTATCTAGGAAACCCTGTTTCGTCACTTCCGGTCCAATGCCCATTGAGCCCAGTGGGATGGAATCAAGCATGTTGAGCACCCACACTAAACTAACATGGAGCTCCTGACTCAAGGCGCTCAAAACTCCACAACCAAACACAAGTTCAGTGCCCAAGCCATTTCCCGCTGCCATGGAAACCAAGTGCTCTGGCACCACATATGTCTGAAAGTGGATATGACACCTAGGGAACTCAGGGCGGTGGTGAATGGCAACTGCCCGAAGCAGCAGCACAGCTCTTCCAGTGCCAAAACAACTCCACCTGCCTCATTCACTTCACATAGCATCAGCTGTGCTAGCAGCTATCTAGGAAACCCTGTTTGGTCACTTCCGGTCCAATGCCCATTGAGCCCAGTGGGATGGAATCAAGCAGGTTGAGCACCCACACTAAACTAACATGGATCTCCTCACTCAAGGCACTCAAAACTCCACACCTAAACACAAGTTTATTGCCCAAGCCATTTCCCGCTGCCATGGAAACCAAGTGCTCTGGCACCACATATGTCTGAAAGTGGATATGACACCTAGGGAACTCAGGGCGATGGTGAATGGCAACTGCCCGAAGCAGCAGCACAGCTCTTCCAGTGCCAAAACAACTCCACCTGCCTCATTCACTTCACATACCATCAGCTGTGCTAGCAGCTATCTAGGAAACCCTGTTTGGTCACTTCCGGTCCAATGCCCATTGAGCCCAGTGGGATGGAATCAAGCAGGTTGAGCACCCACACTAAACTAACATGGAGCTCCTCACTCAAGGCGCTCAAAACTCGACAGCCAAACACAAGTTCAGCCCAAAAGCCATTTCCCGCTGCCATGGAAACCAAGTGCTCTGGCACCACATATGTCTGAAAGTGGATATGACACCTAGGGAACTCAGTGACGCGGTGGTGAATGGCAACTGGCTGAAGCAGCAGCACAGCTCTTCCAGTGCCAAAACAACTCCACCTGCCTCATGAACTTCACATACCATCAGCTGTGCTAGCAGCTATCTAGGAAACCCTGTTTGGTCACTTCCGGTCCAATGCCCATTGAGCCCAGTGGGATGGAATCAAGCAGGTTGAGCACCCACACTAAACTAACATGGAGCTCCTCACTCAAGGCGCTCAAAACTCCACAGCCAAATACAAGTTCAGCGCCCAAGCCATTTCCCGCTGCCATGGAAACCAAGTGCTCTGGCACCACATATGTCTGAAAGTGGATATGACACCTAGGGAACTCAGGGCGGTGGTGAATGGCAAGTGCCCGAAGCAGCAGCACAGCTCTTCCAGTGCCAAAACAACTCCACCTGCCTCATGAACTTCACATACCATCAGCTGTGCTAGCAGCGTTCTAAGAAACCCTGTTTGGTCACTTCCGGTCCAATGCCCATTGAGCCCAGTGGGATGGAATCAAGCAGGTTGAGCACCCACACTAAACTCACATGGAGCTCCTCACTCAAGGCACTCAAAACTCCACAGCCAAACACAAGTTCAGCACCCAAGCCATTTCCCGCTGCCATGGAAACCAAGTGCTCTGGCACCACATATGTCTGAAAGTGGATATGACACCTAGGGAACTCAGGGCGGTGGTGAATGGCAACTGCCCAAAGCAGCAGCACAGCTCTTCCAGTGCCAAAACAACTCCACCTGCCTCATGAACTTCACATAGCATCAGCTGTGCTAGCAGCTATCTAGGAAACCCTGTTTGGTCACTTCCGGTCCAATGCCCATTGAGCCCAGTGGGATGGAATCAAGCAGGTTGAGCACCCACACTAAACTAACATGGAGTTCGTCACTCAAGGCACTCAAAACTCCACAACCAAACACAAGTTCAGCGCCCAAGCCATTTCCCGCTGCCATGGAAACCAAGTGCTCTGGCACCACATATGTCTGAAAGTGGATATGACACCTAGGGAACTCAGGGCGTTGGTGAATGGCAAGTGCCCGAAGCAGCAGCACAGCTCTTCCAGTGCCAAAACAACTCCACCTGCCTCATTCACTTCACATAGCATCAGCTGTGCTAGCAGCTATCTAGGAAACCCTGTTTGGTCACTTCCGGTCCAATGCCCATTGAGCCCAGTGGGATGGAATCAAGCAGGTTGAGCACCCACACTAAACTCACATGGAGCTCCTCACTCAAGGCACTCAAAACTCCACACCTAAACACAAGTTCATTGCCCAAGCCATTTCCCGCTGCCATGGAAACCAAGTGCTCTGGCACCACATATGTCTGAAAGTGGATATGACACCTAGGAAACTCAGTGCGATGGTGAATGGCAACTGCCCGAAGCAGCAGCACAGCTCTTCCAGTGCCAAAACAACTCCACCTGCCTCATTCACTTCACATACCATCAGCTGTTCCAGCAGCTATCTAGGAAACCCTGTTTCGTCACTTCCGGTCCAATGCCCATTGAGCCCAGTGGGATGGAATCAAGCAGGTTGAGCACCCACACTAAACTCACATGGAGCTCCTCACTCAAGGCGCTCAAAACTCGACAGCCAAACACAAGTTCAGTGCCCAAGCCATTTCCCGCTGCCATGGAAACCAAGTGCTCTGGCACCACATATGTCTGAAAGTGGATATGACACCTAGGGAACTCAGTGACGCGGTGGTGAATGGCAATTGGCTGAAGCAGCAGCACAGCTCTTCCAGTGCCAAAACAACTCCACCTGCCTCATGAACTTCACATACCATCAGCTGTGCTAGCAGGTATCTAGGAAACCCTGTTTGGTCACTTCCGGTCCAATGCCCATTGAGCCCAGTGGGATGGAATCAAGCAGGTTGAGCACCCACACTAAACTAACATGGAGCTCCTCACTCAAGGTGCTCAAAACTCCACAGCCAAACACAAGTTCAGCGCCCAAGCCATTTCCCGCTGCCATGGAAACCAAGTGCTCTGGCACCACATATGTCTGAAAGTGGCTATGACACCTAGGGAACTCAGAGCGTTGGAGAATGGCAACTGCCTGAAGCAGCAGCACAGCTCTTCCAGTGCCAAAACAACTCCACCTGCCTCATGAACTTCACATACCATCAGCTGTGCTAGCAGCTATCTAGGAAACCCTGTTTGGTCACTTCCGGTCCAATGCCCATTGAGCCCAGTGGGATGGAATCAAGCATGTTGAGCACCACACTAAACTCACATGGAGCTCCTCACTCAAGGCACTCAAAACTCCACAGCCAAACACAAGTTCAGCACCCAAGCCATTTCCCGCTGCCATGGAAACCAAGTGCTCTGGCACCACATATGTCTGAAAGTGGATATGACACCTAGGGAACTCAGGGCGGTGGTGAATGGCAACTGCCCGAAGCAGCAGCACAGCTCTTCCAGTGCCAAAACAACTCCACCTGCCTCATTCACTTCACATAGCATCAGCTGTGCTAGCAGCTATCTAGGAAACCCTGTTTGGTCACTTCCGGTCCAATGCCCATTGAGCCCAGTGGGATGGAATCAAGCAGGTTGAGCACCCACACTAAACTAACATGGAGTTCGTCACTCAAGGCACTCAAAACTCCACAACCAAACACAAGTTCAGCGCCCAAGCCATTTCCCGCTGCCATGGAAACCAAGTGCTCTGGCACCACATATGTCTGAAAGTGGATATGACACCTAGGGAACTCAGGGCGGTGCTGAATGGCAACTGCCCGAAGCAGCAGCACAGCTCTTCCAGTGCCAAAACAACTCCACCTGCCTCATTCACTTCACATAGCATCAGCTGTGCTAGCAGCTATCTAGGAAACCCTGTTTGGTCACTTCCGGTCCAATGCCCATTGAGCCCAGTGGGATGGAATCAAGCAGGTTGAGCACCCACACTAAACTAACATGGATCTCCTCACTCAAGGCACTCAAAACTCCACACCTAAACACAAGTTCATTGCCCAAGCCATTTCCCGCTGCCATGGAAACCAAGTGCTCTGGCACCACATATGTCTGAAAGTGGATATGACACCTAGGAAACTCAGTGCGATGGTGAATGGCAACTGCCCGAAGCAGCAGCACAGCTCTTCCAGTGCCAAAACAACTCCACCTGCCTCATTCACTTCACATACCATCAGCTGTTCCAGCAGCTATCTAGGAAACCCTGTTTGGTCACTTCCGGTCCAATGCCCATTGAGCCCAGTGGGATGGAATCAAGCAGGTTGAGCACCCACACTAAACTAACATGGAGCTCCTCACTCAAGGCGCTCAAAACTCGACAGCCAAACACAAGTTCAGTGCCCAAGCCATTTCCCGCTGCCATGGAAACCAAGTGCTCTGGCACCACATATGTCTGAAAGTGGATATGACACCTAGGGAACTCAGTGACGCGGTGGTGAATGGCAATTGGCTGAAGCAGCAGCACAGCTCTTCCAGTGCCAAAACAACTCCACCTGCCTCATGAACTTCACATACCATCAGCTGTGCTAGCAGCTATCTAGGAAACCCTGTTTGGTCACTTCCGGTCCAATGCCCATTGAGCCCAGTGGGATGGAATCAAGCAGGTTGAGCACCCACACTAAACTAACATGGAGCTCCTCACTCAAGGCGCTCAAAACTCCACAGCCAAACACAAGTTCATTGCCCAAGCCATTTCCCGCTGCCATGGAAACCAAGTGCTCTGGCACCACATATGTCTGAAAGTGGCTATGACACCTAGGGAACTCAGAGCGTTGGAGAATGGCAACTGCCTGAAGCAGCAGCACAGCTCTTCCAGTGCCAAAACAACTCCACCTGCCTCATGAACTTCACATACCATCAGCTGTGCTAGCAGCTATCTAGGAAACCCTGTTTGGTCACTTCCGGTCCAATGCCCATTGAGCCCAGTGGGATGGAATCAAGCATGTTGAGCACCCACACTAAACTCACATGGAGCTCCTCACTCAAGGCACTCAACACTCCACAGCCAAACACAAGTTCAGCACCCAAGCCATTTCCCGCTGCCATGGAAACCAAGTGCTCTGGCACCACATATGTCTGAAAGTGGATATGACACCTAGGGAACTCAGGGCGGTGGTGAATGGCAACTGCCCGAAGCAGCAGCACAGCTCTTCCAGTGCCAAAACAACTCCACCTGCCTCATTCACTTCACATAGCATCAGCTGTGCTAGCAGCTATCTAGGAAACCCTGTTTGGTCACTTCCGGTCCAATGCCCATTGAGCCCAGTGGGATGGAATCAAGCAGGTTGAGCACCCACACTAAACTAACATGGATCTCCTCACTCAAGGCACTCAAAACTCCACAACCAAACACAAGTTAAGCGCCCAAGCCATTTCCCGCTGCCATGGAAACCAAGTGCTCTGGCACCACATATGTCTGAAAGTGGATATGACACCTAGGGAACTCAGGGCGGTGGTGAATGGCAAGTGCCCGAAGCAGCAGCACAGCTCTTCCAGTGCCAAAACAACTCCACCTGCCTCATTCACTTCACATAGCATCAGCTGTGCTAGCAGCTATCTAGGAAACCCTGTTTGGTCACTTCCGGTCCAATGCCCATTGAGCCCAGTGGGATGGAATCAAGCAGGTTGAGCACCCACACTAAACTAACATGGATCTCCTCACTCAAGGCACTCAAAACTCCACACCTAAACACAAGTTCATTGCCCAAGCCATTTCCCGCTGCCATGGAAACCAAGTGCTCTGGCACCACATATGTCTGAAAGTGGATATGACACCTAGGGAACTCAGGGCGGTGGTGAATGGCAACTGCCCGAAGCAGCAGCACAGCTCTTCCAGTGCCAAAACCACTCCCACTGCCTCATTCACTTCACATACCATCAGCTGTGCTAGCAGCTATCTAGGAAACCCTGTTTGGTCACTTCCGGTCCAATGCCCATTGAGCCCAGTGGGATGGAATCAAGCAGGTTGAGCACCCACACTAAACTAACATGGAGCTCCTCACTCAAGGCGCTCAAAACTCGACAGCCAAACACAAGTTCAGCGCAAAAGCCATTTCCCGCTGCCATGGAAACCAAGTGCTCTGGCACCACATATGTCTGAAAGTGGATATGACACCTAGGGAACTCAGTGACGCGGTGGTGAATGGCAACTGGCTGAAGCAGCAGCACAGCTCTTCCAGTGCCAAAACAACTCCACCTGCCTCATTCACTTCACATAGCATCAGCTGTGCTAGCAGCTATCTAGGAAACCCTGTTTGGTCACTTCCGGTCCAATGCCCATTGAGCCCAGTGGGATGGAATCAAGCAGGTTGAGCACCCACACTAAACTAACATGGAGCTCCTCACTCAAGGCGCTCAAAACTCCACAGCCAAACACAAGTTCAGCGCCCAAGCCATTTCCCGCTGCCATGGAAACCAAGTGCTCTGGCACCACATATGTCTGAAAGTGGCTATGACACCTAGGGAACTCAGAGCGTTGGAGAATGGCAACTGCCTGAAGCAGCAGCACAGCTCTTCCAGTGCCAAAACAACTCCACCTGCCTCATGAACTTCACATACCATCAGCTGTGCTAGCAGGTATCTAGGAAACCCTGTTTGGTCACTTCCGGTCCAATGCCCATTGAGCCCAGTGGGATGGAATCAAGCATGTTGAGCACCCACACTAAACTCACATGGAGCTCCTCACTCAAGGCACTCAAAACTCCACAGCCAAACACAAGTTCAGCACCCAAGCCATTTCCCGCTGCCATGGAAACCAAGTGCTCTGGCACCACATATGTCTGAAAGTGGATATGACACCTAGGGAACTCAGGGCGGTGGTGAATGGCAAGTGCCCGAAGCAGCAGCACAGCTCTTCCAGTGCCAAAACAACTCCACCTGCCTCATTCACTTCACATAGCATCAGCTGTGCTAGCAGCTATCTAGGAAACCCTGTTTCGTCACTTCCGGTCCAATGCCCATTGAGCCCAGTGGGATGGAATCAAGCATGTTGAGCACCCACACTAAACTAACATGGAGCTCCTGACTCAAGGCGCTCAAAACTCCACAACCAAACACAAGTTCAGCGCCCAAGCCATTTCCCGCTGCCATGGAAACCAAGTGCTCTGGCACCACATATGTCTGAAAGTGGATATGACACCTAGGGAACTCAGGGCGGTGGTGAATGGCAAGTGCCCGAAGCAGCAGCACAGCTCTTCCAGTGCCAAAACAACTCCACCTGCCTCATGAACTTCACATACCATCAGCTGTGCTAGCAGCTATCTAGGAAACCCTGTTTGGTCACTTCCGGTCCAATGCCCATTGAGCCCAGTGGGATGGAATCAAGCAGGTTGAGCACCCACACTAAACTAACATGGATCTCCTCACTCAAGGCACTCAAAACTCCACACCTAAACACAAGTTTATTGCCCAAGCCATTTCCCGCTGCCATGGAAACCAAGTGCTCTGGCACCACATATGTCTGAAAGTGGATATGACACCTAGGGAACTCAGGGCGATGGTGAATGGCAAGTGCCCGAAGCAGCAGCACAGCTCTTCCAGTGCCAAAACAACTCCACCTGCCTCATGAACTTCACATACCATCAGCTGTGCTATCAGCTATCTAGGAAACCCTGTTTGGTCACTTCCGGTCCAATGCCCATTGAGCCCAGTGGGATGGAATCAAGCAGGTTGAGCACCCACACTAAACTCACATGGATCTCCTCACTCAAGGCGCTCAAAACTCCACAGCCAAACACAAGTTAGGCGCAAAAGCCATTTCCCGCTGCCATGGAAACCAAGTGCTCTGGCACCACATATGTCTGAAAGTGGATATGACACCTAGGGAACTCAGTGTGGTGGTGAATGGCAACTGCCCGAAGCAGCAGCACAGCTCTTCCAGTGCCAAAACAACTCCACCTGCCTCATGAACTTCACATACCATCAGCTGTGCTAGCAGCTATCTAGGAAACCCTGTTTGGTCACTTCCGGTCCAATGCCCATTGAGCCCAGTGGGATGGAATCAAGCAGGTTGAGCACCCACACTAAACTAACATGGAGCTCCTCACTCAAGGCGCTCAAAATTCCACAGCCAAGCACAAGTTCAGCGCCCAAGCCATTTCCCGCTGCCATGGAAACCAAGTGCTCTGGCACCACATATGTCTGAAAGTGGATATGACACCTAGGGAACTCAGGGTGGTGGTGAATGGCAACTGCCCGAAGCAGCAGCACAGCTCTTCCAGTGCCAAAACAACTCCACCTGCCTCATTCACTTCACATAGCATCAGCTGTGCTAGCAGCTATCTAGGAAACCCTGTTTCGTCACTTCCGGTCCAATGCCCATTGAGCCCAGTGGGATGGAATCAAGCAGGTTGAGCACCCACACTAAACTAACATGGAGTTCGTCACTCAAGGCACTCAAAACTCCACAACCAAACACAAGTTCAGCGCCCAAGCCATTTCCCGCTGCCATGGAAACCAAGTGCTCTGGCACCACATATGTCTGAAAGTGGAAATGACACCTAGGGAACTCAGGGCGGTGGTGAATGGCAACTGCCCGAAGCAGCAGCACAGCTCTTCCAGTGCCAAAACAACTCCACCTGCCTCATTCACTTCACATAGCATCAGCTGTGCTAGCAGCTATCTAGGAAACCCTGTTTGGTCACTTCCGGTCCAATGCCCATTGAGCCCAGTGGGATGGAATCAAGCAGGTTGAGCACCCACACTAAACTAACATGGATCTCCTCACTCAAGGCACTCAAAACTCCACACCTAAACACAAGTTCATTGCCCAAGCCATTTCCCGCTGCCATGGAAACCAAGTGCTCTGGCACCACATATGTCTGAAAGTGGATATGACACCTAGGGAACTCAGGGCGATGGTGAATGGCAACTGCCCGAAGCAGCAGCACAGCTCTTCCAGTGCCAAAACCACTCCCACTGCCTCATTCACTTCACATACCATCAGCTGTGCTAGCAGCTATCTAGGAAACCCTGTTTGGTCACTTCCGGTCCAATGCCCATTGAGCCCAGTGGGATGGAATCAAGCAGGTTGAGCACCCACACTAAACTAACATGGAGCTCCTCACTCAAGGCGCTCAAAACTCCACAGCCAAACACAAGTTCAGCGCCCAAGCCATTTCCCGCTGCCATGGAAACCAAGTGCTCTGGCACCACATATGTCTGAAAGTGGATATGACACCTAGGAAACTCAGGGCGATGGTGAATGGCAACTGCCCGAAGCAGCAGCACAGCTCTTCCAGTGCCAAAACAATTCCACCTGCCTCATTCACTTCACATACCATCAGCTGTTCCAGCAGCTATCTAGGAAACCCTGTTTGGTCACTTCCGGTCCAATGCCCATTGAGCCCAGTGGGATGGAATCAAGCAGGTTGAGCACCCACACTAAACTAACATGGAGCTCCTCACTCAAGGCTCTCAAAACTCGACAGCCAAACACAAGTTCAGTGCCCAAGCCATTTCCCGCTGCCATGGAAACCAAGTGCTCTGGCACCACATATGTCTGAAAGTGGATATGACACCTAGGGAACTCAGTGACGCGGTGGTGAATGACAATTGGCTGAAGCAGCAGCACAGCTCTTCCAGTGCCAAAACAACTCCACCTGCCTCATGAACTTCACATACCATCAGCTGTGCTAGCAGCTATCTAGGAAACCCTGTTTGGTCACTTCCGGTCCAATGCCCATTGAGCCCAGTGGGATGGAATCAAGCAGGTTGAGCACCCACACTAAACTAACATGGAGCTCCTCACTCAAGGCGCTCAAAACTCCACAGCCAAACACAAGTTCAGCGCAAAAGCCATTTCCCGCTGCCATGGAAACCAAGTGCTCTGGCACCACATATGTCTGAAAGTGGCTATGACACCTAGGGAACTCAGAGCGTTGGAGAATGGCAACTGCCTGAAGCAGCAGCACAGCTCTTCCAGTGCCAAAACAACTCCACCTGCCTCATGAACTTCACATACCATCAGCTGTGCTAGCAGCTATCTAGGAAACCCTGTTTGGTCACTTCCGGTCCAATGCCCATTGAGCCCAGTGGGATGGAATCAAGCATGTTGAGCACCCACACTAAACTAACATGGAGTTCGTCACTCAAGGCACTCAAAACTCCACAACCAAACACAAGTTCAGCGCCCAAGCCATTTCCCGCTGCCATGGAAACCAAGTGCTCTGGCACCACATATGTCTGAAAGTGGATATGACACCTAGGGAACTCAGGGCGGTGCTGAATGGCAACTGCCCGAAGCAGCAGCACAGCTCTTCCAGTGCCAAAACAACTCCACCTGCCTCATTCACTTCACATAGCATCAGCTGTGCTAGCAGCTATCTAGGAAACCCTGTTTGGTCACTTCCGGTCCAATGCCCATTGAGCCCAGTGGGATGGAATCAAGCAGGTTGAGCACCCACACTAAACTAACATGGAGCTCCTCACTCAAGGCACTCAAAACTCCACACCTAAACACAAGTTCAGCGCCCAAGCCATTTCCCGCTGCCATGGAAACCAAGTGCTCTGGCACCACATATGTCTGAAAGTGGATATGACACCTAGGGAACTCAGGGCGATGGTGAATGGCAACTGCCCGAAGCAGCAGCACAGCTCTTCCAGTGCCAAAACCACTCCCACTGCCTCATTCACTTCACATACCATCAGCTGTGCTAGCAGCTATCTAGGAAACCCTGTTTGGTCACTTCCGGTCCAATGCCCATTGAGCCCAGTGGGATGGAATCAAGCAGGTTGAGCACCCACACTAAACTAACATGGAGCTCCTCACTCAAGGCGCTCAAAACTCGACAGCCAAACACAAGTTCAGCGCAAAAGCCATTTCCCGCTGCCATGGAAACCAAGTGCTCTGGCACCACATATGTCTGAAAGTGGATATGACACCTAGGGAACTCAGTGACGCGGTGGTGAATGGCAACTGGCTGAAGCAGCAGCACAGCTCTTCCTGTGCCAAAACAACTCCACCTGCCTCATGAACTTCACATACCATCAGCTGTGCTAGCAGCTATCTAGGAAACCCTGTTTGGTCACTTCCGGTCCAATGCCCATTGAGCCCAGTGGGATGGAATCAAGCAGGTTGAGCACCCACACTAAACTAACATGGAGCTCCTCACTCAAGGCGCTCAAAACTCCACAGCCAAACACAAGTTCAGCGCCCAAGCCATTTCCCGCTGCCATGGAAACCAAGTGCTCTGGCACCACATATGTCTGAAAGTGGATATGACACCTAGGGAACTCAGAGCGTTGGAGAATGGCAACTGCCTGAAGCAGCAGCACAGCTCTTCCAGTGCCAAAACAACTCCACCTGCCTCATGAACTTCACATACCATCAGCTGTGCTAGCAGCTATCTAGGAAACCCTGTTTGGTCACTTCCGGTCCAATGCCCATTGAGCCCAGTGGGATGGAATCAAGCATGTTGAGCACCCACACTAAACTCACATGGAGCTCCTCACTCAAGGCACTCAAAACTCCACAGCCAAACACAAGTTCAGCACCCAAGCCATTTCCCGCTGCCATGGAAACCAAGTGCTCTGGCACCACATATGTCTGAAAGTGGATATGACACCTAGGGAACTCAGGGCGGTGGTGAATGGCAAGTGCCCGAAGCAGCAGCACAGCTCTTCCAGTGCCAAAACAACTCCACCTGCCTCATGAACTTCACATACCATCAGCTGTGCTAGCAGCTATCTAGGAAACCCTGTTTGGTCACTTCCGGTCCAATGCCCATTGAGCCCAGTGGGATGGAATCAAGCAGGTTGAGCACCCACACTAAACTAACATGGAGCTCCTGACTCAAGGCGCTCAAAACTCCACAACCAAACACAAGTTCAGCGCCCAAGCCATTTCCCGCTGCCATGGAAACCAAGTGCTCTGGCACCACATATGTCTGAAAGTGGATATGACACCTAGGGAACTCAGGGCGGTGGTGAATGGCAACTGCCCGAAGCAGCAGCACAGCTCTTCCAGTGCCAAAACAACTCCACCTGCCTCATGAACTTCACATACCATCAGCTGTGCTAGCAGCTATCTAGGAAACCCTGTTTGGTCACTTCCGGTCCAATGCCCATTGAGCCCAGTGGGATGGAATCAAGCAGGTTGAGCACCCACACTAAACTAACATGGATCTCCTCACTCAAGGCACTCAAAACTCCACACCTAAACACAAGTTTATTGCCCAAGCCATTTCCCGCTGCCATGGAAACCAAGTGCTCTGGCACCACATATGTCTGAAAGTGGATATGACACCTAGGGAACTCAGGGCGATGGTGAATGGCAACTGCCCGAAGCAGCAGCACAGCTCTTCCAGTGCCAAAACAACTCCACCTGCCTCATTCACTTCACATACCATCAGCTGTGCTAGCAGCTATCTAGGAAACCCTGTTTGGTCACTTCCGGTCCAATGCCCATTGAGCCCAGTGGGATGGAATCAAGCAGGTTGAGCACCCACACTAAACTAACATGGAGCTCCTCACTCAAGGCGCTCAAAACTCGACAGCCAAACACAAGTTCAGCGCAAAAGCCATTTCCCGCTGCCATGGAAACCAAGTGCTCTGGCACCACATATGTCTGAAAGTGGATATGACACCTAGGGAACTCAGTGACGCGGTGGTGAATGGCAACTGGCTGAAGCAGCAGCACAGCTCTTCCAGTGCCAAAACAACTCCACCTGCCTCATGAACTTCACATACCATCAGCTGTGCTAGCAGCTATCTAGGAAACCCTGTTTGGTCACTTCCGGTCCAATGCCCATTGAGCCCAGTGGGATGGAATCAAGCAGGTTGAGCACCCACACTAAACTAACATGGAGCTCCTCACTCAAGGCGCTCAAAACTCCACAGCCAAATACAAGTTCAGCGCCCAAGCCATTTCCCGCTGCCATGGAAACCAAGTGCTCTGGCACCACATATGTCTGAAAGTGGCTATGACACCTAGGGAACTCAGAGCGTTGGAGAATGGCAACTGCCCGAAGCAGCAGCACAGCTCTTCCAGTGCCAAAACAACTCCACCTGCCTCATGAACTTCACATACCATCAGCTGTGCTAGCAGCTATCTAGGAAACCCTGTTTGGTCACTTCCGGTCCAATGCCCATTGAGCCCAGTGGGATGGAATCAAGCAGGTTGAGCACCCACACTAAACTAACATGTAGTTCGTCACTCAAGGCACTCAAAACTCCACAGCCAAACACAAGTTCAATGCAAAAGCCATTTCCCGCTGCCATGGAAACCAAGTGCTCTGGCACCACATATGTCTGAAAGTGGATATGACACCTAGGGAACTCAGGGTGTTGGTGAATCGCAACTGCCCGAAGCAGCAGCACAGCTCTTCCAGTGCCAAAACAACTCCACCTGCCTCATGAACTTCACATACCATCAGCTGTGCTAGCAGGTATCTAGGAAACCCTGTTTGGTCACTTCCGGTCCAATGCCCATTGAGCCCAGTGGGATGGAATCAAGCAGGTTGAGCACCCACACTAAACTAACATGGAGTTCGTCACTCAAGGCACTCAAAACTCCACAACCAAACACAAGTTCAGCGCCCAAGCCATTTCCCGCTGCCATGGAAACCAAGTGCTCTGGCACCACATATGTCTGAAAGTGGATATGACACCTAGGGAACTCAGGGCGGTGCTGAATGGCAACTGGCTGAAGCAGCAGCACAGCTCTTCCAGTGCCAAAACAACTCCACCTGCCTCATTCACTTCACATAGCATCAGCTGTGCTAGCAGCTATCTAGGAAACCCTGTTTGGTCACTTCCGGTCCAATGCCCATTGAGCCCAGTGGGATGGAATCAAGCAGGTTGAGCACCCACACTAAACTAACATGGAGCTCCTCACTCAAGGCGCTCAAAACTCGACAGCCAAACACAAGTTCAGCGCAAAAGCCATTTCCCGCTGCCATGGAAACCAAGTGCTCTGGCACCACATATGTCTGAAAGTGGCTATGACACCTAGGGAACTCAGGGCCGTGGTGAATGGCAACTGCCCGAAGCAGCAGCACAGCTCTTCCAGTGCCAAAACAACTCCACCTGCCTCATTCACTTCACATTCCATCAGCTGTGCTAGCAGCTATCTAGGAAACCCTGTTTGGTCACTTCCGGTCCAATGCCCATTGAGCCCAGTGGGATGGAATCAAGCAGGTTGAGCACCCACACTAAACTAACATGGAGCTCCTCACTAAAGGCGCTCAAAACTCCACAGCCAAACACAAGTTCAGCGCCCAAGCCATTTCCCGCTGCCATGGAAACCAAGTGCTCTGGCACCACATATGTCTGAAAGTGGATATGACACCTAGGGAACTCAGAGCGTTGGAGAATGGCAACTGCCCGAAGCAGCAGCACAGCTCTTCCAGTGCCAAAACAACTCCACCTGCCTCATGAACTTCACATACCATCAGCTGTGCTAGCAGCTATCTAGGAAACCCTGTTTGGTCACTTCCGGTCCAATGCCCATTGAGCCCAGTGGGATGGAATCAAGCAGGTTGAACACCCACACTAAACTAACATGGAGCTCCTAACTCAAGGCACTCAAAACTCCACAGCCAAACACAAGTTCAGTGCCCAAGCCATTTCCCGCTGCCATGGAAACCAAGTGCTCTGGCACCACATATGTCTGAAAGTGGCTATGACACCTAGGGAACTCAGGGCGGTGGTGAATGGCAACTGCCCGAAGCAGCAGCACAGCTCTTCCAGTGCCAAAACAACTCCACCTGCCTCATGAACTTCACATACCATCAGCTGTGCTAGCAGCTATCTAGGAAACCCTGTTTGGTCACTTCCGGTCCAATGCCCATTGAGCCCAGTGGGATGGAATCAAGCAGGTTGAGCACCCACACTAAACTAACATGGAGCTCCTCACTCAAGGCGCTCAAAACTCCACAGCCAAACACAAGTTCAGCGCCCAAGCCATTTCCCGCTGCCATGGAAACCAAGTGCTCTGGCACCACATATGTCTGAAAGTGGCTATGACACCTAGGGAACTCAGAGCGTTGGAGAATGGCAACTGCCCGAAGCAGCAGCACAGCTCTTCCAGTGCCAAAACAACTCCACCTGCCTCATTAACTTCACATACCATCAGCTGTGCTAGCAGCTATCTAGGAAACCCTGTTTGGTCACTTCCGGTCCAATGCCCATTGAGCCCAGTGGGATGGAATCAAGCAGGTTGAGCACCCACACTAAACTAACATGGAGCTCCTCACTAAAGGCGCTCAAAACTCCACAGCCAAACACAAGTTCAGCGCCCAAGCCATTTCCCGCTGCCATGGAAACCAAGTGCTCTGGCACCACATATGTCTGAAAGTGGATATGACACCTAGGGAACTCAGAGCGTTGGAGAATGGCAACTGCCCGAAGCAGCAGCACAGCTCTTCCAGTGCCAAAACAACTCCACCTGCCTCATGAACTTCACATACCATCAGCTGTGCTAGCAGCTATCTAGGAAACCCTGTTTGGTCACTTCCGGTCCAATGCCCATTGAGCCCAGTGGGATGGAATCAAGCAGGTTGAACACCCACACTAAACTAACATGGAGCTCCTAACTCAAGGCACTCAAAACTCCACAGCCAAACACAAGTTCTTCGCCCAAGCCATTTCCCGCTGCCATGGAAACCAAGTGCTCTGGCACCACATATGTCTGAAAGTGGCTATGACACCTAGGGAACTCAGGGCGGTGCTGAATGGCAACTGCCCGAAGCAGCAGCACAGCTCTTCCAGTGCCAAAACAACTCCACCTGCCTCATGAACTTCACATACCATCAGCTGTGCTAGCAGCTATCTAGGAAACCCTGTTTGGTCACTTCCGGTCCAATGCCCATTGAGCCCAGCGGGATGGAATCAAGCAGGTTGAGCACCCACACTAAACTAACATGGAGCTCCTCACTCAAGGCGCTCAAAACTCCACAGCCAAACACAAGTTCAGCGCCCAAGCCATTTCCCGCTGCCATGGAAACCAAGTGCTCTGGCACCACATATGTCTGAAAGTGGCTATGACACCTAGGGAACTCAGAGCGTTGGAGAATGGCAACTGCCCGAAGCAGCAGCACAGCTCTTCCAGTGCCAAAACAACTCCACCTGCCTCATTCACTTCACATACCATCAGCTGTGCTAGCAGCTATCTAGGAAACCCTGTTTGGTCACTTCCGGTCCAATGCCCATTGAGCCCAGTGGGATGGAATCAAGCAGGTTGAACACCCACACTAAACTAACATGGAGCTCCTAACTCAAGGCACTCAAAACTCCACAGCCAAACACAAGTTCAGTGCCCAAGCCATTTCCCGCTGCCATGGAAACCAAGTGCTCTGGCACCACATATGTCTGAAAGTGGCTATGACACCTAGGGAACTCAGGGCGGTGGTGAATGGCAACTGCCCGAAGCAGCAGCACAGCTCTTCCAGTGCCAAAACAACTCCACCTGCCTCATGAACTTCACATACCATCAGCTGTGCTAGCAGCTATCTAGGAAACCCTGTTTGGTCACTTCCGGTCCAATGCCCATTGAGCCCAGTGGGATGGAATCAAGCAGGTTGAGCACCCACACTAAACTCACATGGAGCTCCTCACTCAAGGCGCTCAAAACTCCACAGCCAAACACAAGTTCAGCGCAAAAGCCATTTCCCGCTGCCATGGAAACCAAGTGCTCTGGCACCACATATGTCTGAAAGTGGATATGACACCTAGGGAACTCAGGGCGGTGGTGAATGGCAAGTGCCCGAAGCAGCAGCACAGCTCTTCCAGTGCCAAAACAACTCCACCTGCCTCATGAACTTCACATACCATCAGCTGTGCTAGCAGCTATCTAGGAAACCCTGTTTGGTCACTTCCGGTCCAATGCCCATTGAGCCCAGTGGGATGGAATCAAGCAGGTTGAGCACCCACACTAAACTAACATGGAGCTCCTCACTCAAGGCACTCAAAACTCCACAGCCAAATACAAGTTCAGCGCCCAAGCCATTTCCCGCTGCCATGGAAACCAAGTGCTCTGGCACCACATATGTCTGAAAGTGGATATGACACCTAGGGAACTCATGGCGGTGGTGAATGGCAACTGCCCGAAGCAGCAGCACAGCTCTTCCAGTGCCAAAACAACTCCACCTGCCTCATGAACTTCACATACCATCAGCTGTGCTAGCAGCTATCTAGGAAACCCTGTTTGGTCACTTCCGGTCCAATGCCCATTGAGCCCAGTGGGATGGAATCAAGCAGGTTGAGCACCCACACTAAACTAACATGGAGTTCGTCACTCAAGGCGCTCAAAACTCCACAGCCAAACACAAGTTCAGTGCAAAAGCCATTTCCCGCTGCCATGGAAACCAAGTGCTCTTGCAGCACATATGTCTGAAAGTGGCTATGACACCTAGGGAACACAGTGACGCGGTGGTGAATGGCAACTGCCCGAAGCAGCAGCACAGCTCTTCCAGTGCCAAAACAACTCCACCTGCCTCATGAACTTCACATACCATCAGCTGTGTTAGCAGCGTTCTAAGAAACACTGTTTGGTCACTTCCGGTCCAATGCCCATTGAGCCCAGTGGGATGGAATCAAGCAGGTTGAGCAACCACACTAAACTAACATGGAGCTCCTCACTCAAGGCGCTCAAAACTCCACAGCCAAACACAAGTTCAGCGCCCAAGCCATTTCCCGCTGCCATGGAAACCAAGTGCTCTGGCACCACATATGTCTGAAAGTGGATATGACACCTAGGGAACTCAGGGCGATGGTGAATGGCAACTGCCCGAAGCAGCAGCACAGCTCTTCCAGTGCCAAAACAACTCCACCTGCCTCATGAACTTCACATACCATCAGCTGTGCTAGCAGCTATCTAGGAAACCCTGTTTGGTCACTTCCGGTCCAATGCCCATTGAGCCCAGTGGGATGGAAACAAGCAGGTTGAGCACCCACACTAAACTCACATGGAGCTCCTCACTCAAGGCGCTCAAAACTCGACAGCCAAACACAAGTTCAGCGCAAAAGCCATTTCCCGCTGCCATGGAAACCAAGTGCTCTGGCACCACATATGTCTGAAAGTGGCTATGACACCTAGGGAACTCAGTGACGCGGTGGTGAATGGCAACTGGCTGAAGCAGCAGCACAGCTCTTCCAGTGCCAAAACAACTCCACCTGCCTCATGAACTTCACATACCATCAGCTGTGCTAGCAGCTATCTAGGAAACCCTGTTTGGTCACTTCCGGTCCAATGCCCATTGAGCCCAGTGGGATGGAATCAAGCAGGTTGAGCACCCACACTAAACTCACATGGAGCTCCTCACTCAAGGCACTCAAAACTCCACAGCCAAACATAAGTTCAGCGCCCAAGCCATTTCCCGCTGCCATGGAAACCAAGTGCTCTGGCACCACATATGTCTGAAAGTGGATATGACACCTAGGGAACTCAGGGCGGTGGTGAATGGCAACTGCCCGAAGCAGCAGCACAGCTCTTCCAGTGCCAAAACAACTCCACCTGCCTCATGAACTTCACATACCATCAGCTGTGCTATCAGCTATCTAGGAAACCCTGTTTGGTCACTTCCGGTCCAATGCCCATTGAGCCCAGTGGGATGGAATCAAGCAGGTTGAGCACCCACACTAAACTCACATGGAGCTCCTCACTCAAGGCGCTCAAAACTCCACAGCCAAACACAAGTTAGGCGCAAAAGCCATTTCCCGCTGCCATGGAAACCAAGTGCTCTGGCACCACATATGTCTGAAAGTGGATATGACACCTAGGGAACTCAGTGTGGTGGTGAATGGCAACTGCCCGAAGCAGCAGCACAGCTCTTCCAGTGCCAAAACAACTCCACCTGCCTCATGAGCTTCACATACCATCAGCTGTGCTAGCAGCTATCTAGGAAACCCTGTTTGGTCACTTCCGGTCCAATGCCCATTGAGCCCAGTGGGATGGAATCAAGCAGGTTGAGCACCCACACTAAACTAACATGGAGCTCCTCACTCAAGGCGCTCAAAATTCCACAGCCAAGCACAAGTTCAGCGCCCAAGCCATTTCCCGCTGCCATGGAAACCAAGTGCTCTGGCACCACATATGTCTGAAAGTGGATATGACACCTAGGGAACTCAGGGCCGTGGTGAATGGCAACTGCCCGAAGCAGCAGCACAGCTCTTCCAGTGCCAAAACAACTCCACCTGCCTCATTCACTTCACATACCATCAGCTGTGCTAGCAGCTATCTAGGAAACCCTGTTTCGTCACTTCCGGTCCAATGCCCATTGAGCCCAGTGGGATGGAATCAAGCAGGTTGAGCACCCACACTAAACTAACATGGAGTTCGTCACTCAAGGCACTCAAAACTCCACAACCAAATACAAGTTCAGCGCCCAAGCCATTTCCCGCTGCCATGGAAACCAAGTGCTCTGGCACCACATATGTCTGAAAGTGGATATGACACCTAGGGAACTCAGGGCGGTGCTGAATGGCAACTGCCCGAAGCAGCAGCACAGCTCTTCCAGTGCCAAAACAACTCCACCTGCCTCATTCACTTCACATAGCATCAGCTGTGCTAGCAGCTATCTAGGAAACCCTGTTTGGTCACTTCCGGTCCAATGCCCATTGAGCCCAGTGGGATGGAATCAAGCAGGTTGAGCACCCACACTAAACTAACATGGATCTCCTCACTCAAGGCACTCAAAACTCCACACCTAAACACAAGTTCAGCGCCCAAGCCATTTCCCGCTGCCATGGAAACCAAGTGCTCTGGCACCACATATGTCTGAAAGTGGATATGACACCTAGGGAACTCAGGGCGATGGTGAATGGCAACTGCCCGAAGCAGCAGCACAGCTCTTCCAGTGCCAAAACCACTCCCACTGCCTCATTCACTTCACATACCATCAGCTGTGCTAGCAGCTATCTAGGAAACCCTGTTTGGTCACTTCCGGTCCAATGCCCATTGAGCCCAGTGGGATGGAATCAAGCAGGTTGAGCACCCACACTAAACTAACATGGAGCTCCTCACTCAAGGCGCTCAAAACTCCACAGCCAAACACAAGTTCAGCGCCCAAGCCATTTCCCGCTGCCATGGAAACCAAGTGCTCTGGCACCACATATGTCTGAAAGTGGATATGACACCTAGGGAACTCAGTGACGCGGTGGTGAATGGCAACTGGCTGAAGCAGCAGCACAGCTCTTCCAGTGCCAAAACAACTCCACCTGCCTCATTCACTTCACATAGCATCAGCTGTGCTAGCAGCTATCTAGGAAACCCTGTTTGGTCACTTCCGGTCCAATGCCCATTGAGCCCAGTGGGATGGAATCAAGCAGGTTGAGCACCCACACTAAACTAACATGGAGCTCCTCACTAAAGGCGCTCAAAACTCCACAGCCAAACACAAGTTCAGCGCCCAAGCCATTTCCCGCTGCCATGGAAACCAAGTGCTCTGGCACCACATATGTCTGAAAGTGGCTATGACACCTAGGGAACTCAGAGGGTTGGAGAATGGCAACTGCCTGAAGGAGCAGCACAGCTCTTCCAGTGCCAAAACAACTCCACCTGCCTCATGAACTTCACATACCATCAGCTGTGCTAGCAGCTATCTAGGAAACCCTGTTTGGTCACTTCCGGTCCAATGCCCATTGAGCCCAGTGGGATGGAATCAAGCATGTTGAGCACCCACACTAAACTCACATGGAGCTCCTCACTCAAGGCACTCAAAACTCCACAGCCAAACACAAGTTCAGCACCCAAGCCATTTCCCGCTGCCATGGAAACCAAGTGCTCTGGCACCACATATGTCTGAAAGTGGATATGACACCTAGGGAACTCAGTGACGCGGTGGTGAATGACAGTTGGCCGAAGCAGCAGCACAGCTCTTCCAGTGCCAAAACAACTCCACCTGCCTCATTCACTTCACATACCATCAGCTGTGCTAGCAGCTATCTAGGAAACCCTGTTTGGTCACTTCCGGTCCAATGCCCATTGAGCCCAGTGGGATGGAATCAAGCAGGTTGAGCACCCACACTAAACTCACATGGAGCTCCTCACTCAAGGCGCTCAAAACTCCACAGCCAAACACAAGTTAGGCGCAAAAGCCATTTCCCGCTGCCATGGAAACCAAGTGCTCTGGCACCACATATGTCTGAAAGTGGATATGACACCTAGGGAACTCAGTGTGGTGGTGAATGGCAACTGCCCGAAGCAGCAGCACAGCTCTTCCAGTGCCAAAACAACTCCACCTGCCTCATGAGCTTCACATACCATCAGCTGTGCTAGCAGCTATCTAGGAAACCCTGTTTGGTCACTTCCGGTCCAATGCCCATTGAGCCCAGTGGGATGGAATCAAGCAGGTTGAGCACCCACACTAAACTCACATGGAGCTCCTCACTCAAGGCACTCAACACTCCACAGCCAAACACAAGTTCAGCACCCAAGCCATTTCCCGCTGCCATGGAAACCAAGTGCTCTGGCACCACATATGTCTGAAAGTGGATATGACACCTAGGGAACTCAGGGCGGTGGTGAATGGCAACTGCCCGAAGCAGCAGCACAGCTCTTCCAGTGCCAAAACAACTCCACCTGCCTCATGAACTTCACATACCATCAGCTGTGCTAGCAGCTATCTAGGAAACCCTGTTTGGTCACTTCCGGTCCAATGCCCATTGAGCCCAGTGGGATGGAATCAAGCAGGTTGAGCACCCACACTAAACTAACATGGAGCTCGTCACTCAAGGCACTCAAAACTCCACAACCAAACACAAGTTCAGCGCCCAAGCCATTTC
>NW_026699844.1:0-75881 GCF_030435755.1 Ochotona princeps | reverse complement strand
TTGCCTGTCAATGTGGAGTTGGTGGCATGTGAAACCCGCATGTGGAGCATTCGTTTGTGTGGCATGCTCACCAAGCTTCATTTCAGTCCTAGGCTCTCAAAGGGCACTAAGCATAGAGTGTGAAAACTGAGTTTCCTTGAGAGCTGGTTGGAAGCCTGATGGTGTGTGAAGTTAGTGAGCCAAATGGAGTTGTTCTCCCAAAAGAACCACTCGGCTGATCCTTCTTCAATATGCCCTTCACCAACATGCAGTGTTTCCTTGATTGAATTAGCTCTCACACCAATATTTGCGTCTAGAGCCTTTGCATTGAGGGCTATCTGAAAACGGCTGTGGCGCTGAAGTTGCCTGTGAATGTGGAGTTGGTGGCATGTGAAACCCGCATGTGGAGCATTCGTTTGTGTGGGATGCTCTACCAGGTTCATTCCTAGATAATGCACTCAAAGGGCACTAAGCATAGAGTGTGAAAACTGAGTTTCCTTGAGAGCTGCTTGGAAGCCTGATGGTGTGTGAAGTTAGTGAGCCAAATGGAGTTGTTCTCCCACAAGAACCACTCGGCTGATCCTTCTTCAATATGCCCTTCACCAACATGCAGTGTTTCCTTGATTGAATTAGCTCTCACACCAATATTTGCGTCTAGAACCTTTGCATTGAGGGCTATCTGAAAACGGCTGTGGCGCCGAAGTTGCCTGTGAATGTGGAGTTGGTGGCATGTGAAACCCGCATGTGGAGCATTCGTTTGTGTGGGATGCTCACCAAGCTTCATTTCAGTCCTAGGCTCTCAAAGGGCACTAAGCATAGAGTGTGAAAACTGAGTTTCCTTGAGAGCTGGTTGGAAGCCTGATGGTGTGTGAAGTTAGTGAGCCAAATGGAGTTGTTCTCCCAAAAGAACCACTCGGCTGATCCTTCTTCAATATGCCCTTCACCAACATGCAGTGTTTCCTTGATTGAATTAGCTCTCACACCAATATTTGCGTCTAGAGCCTTTGCATTGAGGGCTATCTGAAAACGGCTGTGGCGCTGAAGTTGCCTGTGAATGTGGAGTTGGTGGAATGTGAAACCCGCATGTGGAGCATTCGTTTGTGTGGGATGCTCTACCAGGTTCATTCCTAGATAATGCACTCAAAGGGCACTAAGCATAGAGTGTGAAAACTGAGTTTCCTTGAGAGCTGCTTGGAAGCCTGATGGTGTGTGAAGTTAGTGAGCCAAATGGAGTTGTTCTCCCACAAGAACCACTCGGCTGATCCTTCTTCAATATGCCCTTCACCAACATGCAGTGTTTCCTTGATTGAATTAGCTCTCACACCAATATTTGCGTCTAGAGCCTTTGCATTGAGGGCTATCTGAAAACGGCTGTGGCGCTGAAGTTGCCTGTGAATGTGGAGTTGGTGGCATGTGAAACCCGCATGTGGAGCATTCGTTTGTGTGGCATGCTCTACCAGGTTCATTTTAGTCCTAGGCACTCAAAGGGCACTAAGCATAAAGTGTGAAAACTGAGTTTCCTTGAGAGCTGCTTGGAAGCCTGATGGTGTGTGAAGTTAGTGAGCCAAATGGAGTTGTTCTCCCACAAGAACCACTCGGCTGATCCTTCTTCAATATGCCCTTCACCAACATGCAGTGTTTCCTTGATTGAATTAGCTCTCACACCAATATTTGCGTCTAGAGCCTTTGCATTGAGGGCTATCTGAAAACGGCTGTGGCGCTGAAGTTGCCTGAGAATGTGGAGTTGGTGGCATGTGAAACCCGCATGTGGAGCATTCGTTTGTGTGGGATGCTCACCAAGCTTCATTTCAGTCCTAGGCACTCAAAGGGCACTAAGCATAGAGTGTGAAAACTGAGTTTCCTTGAGAGCTGCTTGGAAGCCTGATGGTGTGTGAAGTTAGTGAGCCAAATGGAGTTGTTCTCCCACAAGAACCACTCGGCTGATTCTTCTTCAATATGCCCTTCACCAACATGCAGTGTTTCCTTGATTGAATTAGCTCTCACACCAATATTTGTGTCTAGAGCCTTTGCATTGAGGGCTATCTGAAAACGGCTGTGGCGCTGAAGTTGCCTGTGAAAGTGGAGTTGGTGGCATGTGAAACCCGCATGTGGAGCATTCGTTTGTGTGGCATGCTCCACATGCGGTTCATTCTTAGATAATGCACTCAAAGTTCACTAAGCATAGAGTGTGAAAACTGAGTTTCCTTGAGAGCTGCTTGTGAGCCTGATGGTGTGTGAAGTTAGTGAGCCAAATGGAGTTGTTCTCCCACAAGAACCACTCGGCTGATCCTTCTTCAATATGCCCTTCACCAACATGCAGTGTTTCCTTGATTGAATTAGCTCTCATACCAATATTTGCGTCTAGAGCCTTTGCATTGAGGGCTATCTGAAAACGGCTGTGGCGCTGCAGTTGCCTGTGAATGTGGAGTTGGTGGCATGTGAAACCCGCATGTGGAGCATTCGTTTGTGTGGGATGCTCTACCAGGTTCATTCCTAGATAATGCACTCAAAGGGCACTAAGCATAGAGTGTGAAAACTGAGTTTCCTTGAGAGCTGCTTGGAAGCCTGATGGTGTGTGAAGTTAGTGAGCCAAATGGAGTTGTTCTCCCACAAGAACCACTCGGCTGATCCTTCTTCAATATGCCCTTCACCAACATGCAGTGTTTCCTTGATTGAATTAGCTCTCACACCAATATTTGCGTCTAGAGCCTTTGCATTGAGGGCTATCTGAAAACGGCTGTGGCGCTGAAGTTGCCTGTGAATGTGGAGTTGGTGGCATGTGAAACCCGCATGTGGAGCATTCGTTTGTGTGGGATGTTCTACCAGGTTCATTCCTAGATAATGCACTCAAAGGGCACTAAGCATAGAGTGTGAAAACTGAGTTTCCTTGAGAGCTGCTTGGAAGCCTGATGGTGTGTGAAGTTAGTGAGCCAAATGGAGTTGTTCTCCCACAAGAACCACTCGGCTGATCCTTCTTCAATATGCCCTTCACCAACATGCAGTGTTTCCTTGATTGAATTAGCTCTCACACCAATATTTGCGTCTAGAGCCTTTGCATTGAGGGCTATCTGAAAACGGCTGTGGCGCTGAAGTTGCCTGAGAATGTGGAGTTGGTGGCATGTGAAACCCGCATGTGGAGCATTCGTTTATGCGGGATGCTCACCAAGCTTCATTTCAGTCCTAGGCACTCAAAGGGCACTAAGCATAGAGTGTGAAAACTGAGTTTCCTTGAGAGCTGCTTGGAAGCCTGATGGTGTGTGAAGTTAGTGAGCCAAATGGAGTTGTTCTCCCACAAGAACCACTCGGCTGATCCTTCTTCAATATGCCCTTCACCAACATGCAGTGTTTCCTTGATTGAATCAGCTCTCACACCAATATTTGCGTCTAGAGCCTTTGCATTGAGGGCTATCTGAAAACGGCTGTGGCGCTGAAGTTGCCTGTGATTGTGGAGTTGGTGGCATGTGAAACCCGCATGTGGAGCATTCGTTTGTGTGGGATGCTCTACCAGGTTCATTTCAGTCCTAGGCACTCAAAGGGCACTAAGCATAGAGTGTGAAAATTGAGTTTCCTTGAGAGCTGCTTGGAAGCCTGATGATGTGTGAAATTAGTGAGCCAAATGGAGTTGTTCTCCCACAAGAACCACTCGGCTGATCCTTCTTCAATATGCCCTTCACCCACATGCAGTGTTTCGTTGACTGAATTAGCTCTCACACCAATATTTGCGTCTAGAGCCTTTGCATTGAGGGCTATCTGAAAACGGCTGTGGCGCTGAAGTTGCCTGTGAATGTGGAGTTGGTGGCATGTGAAACCCGCATGTGGAGCATTCGTTTGTGTGGGATGCTCTACCAGGTTCATTCCTAGATAATGCACTCAAAGGGCACTAAGCATAGAGTGTGAAAACTGAGTTTCCTTGAGAGCTGCTTGGAAGCCTGATGATGTGTGAAATTAGTGAGCCAAATGGAGTTGTTCTCCCACAAGAACCACTCGGCTGATCCTTCTTCAATATGCCCTTCACCAACATGCAGTGTTTCATTGATTGAATTAGCTCTCACACCAATATTTGCGTCTAGAACCTTTGCATTGAGGGCTATCTGAAAACGGCTGTGGCGCCGAAGTTGCCTGTGAATGTGGAGTTGGTGGCATGTGAAACCCGCATGTGGAGCATTCGTTTGTGTGGGATGCTCACCAAGCTTCATTTCAGTCCTAGGTACTCAAAGGGCACTAAGCATAGAGTGTGAAAACTGAGTTTCCTTGAGAGCTGCTGGGATGCCTGATGGTGTGTGAAGTTAGTGAGCCAAATGGAGTTGTTCTCCCACAAGAACCACTCGGCTGATCCTTCTTCAATATGCCCTTCACCAACATGCAGTGTTTCCTTGATTGAATTATCCCCCACACCAATATTTGCGTCTAGAGCCTTTGCATTGAGGGCTATCTGAAAACGGCTGTGGCGCCGAAGTTGCCTCTCAATGTGGAGTTGGTGGCATGTGAAACCCGCATGTGGAGCATTCGTTTGTGTGGGATGCTCTACCAGGTTCATTCCTAGATAATGCACTCAAAGGGCACAAAGCATAGAATGTGAAAACTGAGTTTGTTTGAGAGCTGCTTGGAAGCCTGATGGTGTGTGAAGTTAGTGAGCCAAATGGAGTTGTTCTCCCACAAGAACCACTCGGCTGATCCTTCTTCAATATGCCCTTCACCAACATGCAGTGTTTCCTTGATTGAATTAGCTCTCACACCAATATTTGCGTCTAGAGCCTTTGCATTGAGGGCTATCTGAAAATGGCTGTGGGGCTGAAGTTGCCTGTGAATGTGGAGTTGGTGGCATGTGAAACCCGCATGTGGAGCAGTCGTTTGTGTGGGATGTTCTACCAGGTTCATTTCAGTCCTAGGCACTCAAAGGGCACTAAGCATAGAGTGTGAAAACTGAGTTTCCTTGAGAGCTGCTTGGAAGCCTGATGGTGTGTGAAGTTAGTGAGCCAAATGGAGTTGTTCTCCCACAAGAACCACTCGGCTGATCCTTCTTCAATATGCCCTTCACCAACATGCAGTGTTTCCTTGATTGAATTAGCTCTGACACCAACATTTGCGTCTAGAGCCTTTGCATTGAGGGCTATCTGAAAACGGCTGTGGCGCTGAAGTTGCCTGTCAATGTGGAGTTGGTGGCATGTGAAACCCGCATGTGGAGCATTCGTTTGTGTGGGATGCTCACCAAGCTTCATTTCAGTCCTAGGCACTCAAAGGGCACTAAGCATAGAGTGTGAAAACTTAGTATCCTTGAGAGCTGCTTGGAAGCCTGATGGTGTGTGAAGTTAGTGAGCCAAATGGAGTTGTTCTCCCACAAGAACCACTCGGCTGATCCTTCTTCAATATGCCCTTCACCAACATGCAGTGTTTCCTTGATTGAATTAGCTCTCACACCAATATTTGCGTCTAGAGCCTTTGCATTGAGGGCTATCTGAAAACGGCTGTGGCGCTGAAGTTGCCTGTGAATGTGGAGTTGGTGGCATGTGAAACCCGCATGTGGAGCATTCGTTTGTGTGGGATGCTCACCAAGCTTCATTTCAGTTAGGTACTCAAAGCGCACTAAGCATAGAGTGTGAAAACTGAGTTTCCTTGAGAGCTGCTTGGATGCCTGATGGTGTGTGAAGTTAGTGAGCCAAATGGTGTTGTTCTCCCACAAGAACCACTCGGCTGATCCTTCTTCAATATGCCCTTCACCAACATGCAGTGTTTCCTTGATTGAATTATCCCCCACACCAATATTTGCGTCTAGAGCCTTTGCATTGAGGGCTATCTGAAAACGGCTGTGGCGCTGAAGTTGCCTGTGAATGTGGAGTTGGTGGCATGTGAAACCCGCATGTGGAGCATTCGTTTGTGTGGGATGTTCTACCAGGTTCATTCCTAGATAATGCACTCAAAGGGCACTAAGCATAGAGTGTGAAAACTGAGTTTCCTTGAGAGCTGCTTGGAAGCCTGATGGTGTGTGAAGTTAGTGAGCCAAATGGAGTTGTTCTCCCACAAGAACCACTCGGCTGATCCTTCTTCAATATGCCCTTCACCAACATGCAGTGTTTCCTTGATTGAATTAGCTCTCACACCAATATTTGCGTCTAGAGCCTTTGCATTGAGGGCTATCTGAAAACGGCTGTGGCGCTGAAGTTGCCTGTGAATGTGGAGTTGGTGGCATGTGAAACCCGCATGTGGAGCATTCGTTTGTGTGGGATGCTCACCAAGCTTCATTTCAGTCCTAGGCACTCAAAGGGCACTAAGCATAGAGTGTGAAAACTGAGTATCCTTGAGAGCTGCTTGGAAGCCTGATGGTGTGTGAAGTTAGTGAGCCAAATGGAGTTGTTCTCCCACAAGAACCACTCGGCTGATCCTTCTTCAATATGCCCTTCACCAACATGCAGTGTTTCCTTGATTGAATTAGCTCTCACACCAATATTTGCGTCTAGAGCCTTTGCATTGAGGGCTATCTGAAAACGGCTGTGGCGCTGAAGTTGCCTGTCAATGTGGAGTTGGTGGCATGTGAAACCCGCATGTGGAGCATTCGTTTGTGTGGGATGCTCACCAAGCTTCATTTCAGTCCTAGGCTCTCAAAGGGCACTAAGCATAGAGTGTGAAAACTGAGTTTCCTTGAGAGCTGCTTGGAAGCCTGATGGTGTGTGAAGTTAGTGAGCCAAATGGAGTTGTTCTCCCAAAAGAACCACTCGGCTGATCCTTCTTCAATATGCCCTTCACCAACATGCAGTGTTTCCTTGATTGAATTAGCTCTCACACCAATATTTGCGTCTAGAGCCTTTGCATTGAGGGCTATCTGAAAACGGCTGTGGCGCTGAAGTTGCCTGTGAATGTGGAGTTGGTGGCATATGAAACCCGCATGTGGAGCATTCTTTTGTGTGGGTTGCTCACCAAGCTTCATTTCAGTTAGGTACTCAAAGCGCACTAAGCATAGAGTGTGAAAACTGAGTTTCCTTGAGAGCTGCTTGGATGCCTGATGGTGTGTGAAGTTAGTGAGCCAAATGGTGTTGTTCTCCCACAAGAACCACTCGGCTGATCCTTCTTCAATATGCCCTTCACCAACATGCAGTGTTTCCTTGATTGAATTATCCCCCACACCAATATTTGCGTCTAGAGCCTTTGCATTGAGGGCTATCTGAAAACGGCTGTGGCGCTGAAGTTGCCTGTGAATGTGGAGTTGGTGGCATGTGAAACCCGTATGTGAAGCATTCGTTTGTGTGGGATGCTCTACCAGGTTCATTTCAGTCCTAGGCACTCAAAGGGCACTAAGCATAGAGTGTGAAAACTGAGTTTCCTTGAGAGCTGCTTGGAAGCCTGATGGTGTGTGAAGTTAGTGAGCCAAATGGAGTTGTTCTCCCACAAGAACCACTCGGCTGATCCTTCTTCAATATGCCCTTCACCCACATGCAGTGTTTCCTTGATTGAATTAGCTCTCACACCAATATTTGCGTCTAGAGCCTTTGCATTGAGGGCTATCTGAAAACAGCTGTGGCGCTGAAGTTGCCTGTGAATGTGGAGTTGGTGGCATGTGAAACCCGCATGTGGAGCATTCGTTTGTGTGGCATGCTCTACCAGGTTCATTCCTAGATAATCACTCAAAGGGCACTAAGCATCGAGTGTGAAAACTGAGTTTCCTTGAGAGCTGCTTGGAAGCCTGATGGTGTGTGAAGTTAGTGAGCCAAATGGAGTTGTTCTCCCACAAGAACCACTCGGCTGATCCTTCTTCAATATGCCCTTCACAAACATGCAGTGTTTCCTTGATTGAATTAGCTCTCACACCAATATTTGCGTCTAGAGCCTTTGCATTGAGGACTATCTGAAAACGGCTGTGGCGCTGAAGTTGCCTGTCAATGTGGAGTTGGTGGCATGTGAAACCCGCATGTGGAGCATTCGTCTGTGTGGGATGCTCACCAAGCTTCATTTCAGTCCTAGGCACTCAAAGGGCACTAAGCATAGAGTGTGAAAACTGAGTATCCTTGAGAGCTGCTTGGAAGCCTGATGGTGTGTGAAGTTAGTGAGCCAAATGGAGTTGTTCTCCCACAAGAACCACTCGGCTGATCCTTCTTCAATATGCCCTTTCACCAACATGCAGTGTTTCCTTGATTGAATTAGCTCTGACACCAATATTTGCGTCTAGAGCCTTTGCATTGAGGGCTATCTGAAAACGGCTGTGGCGCTGAAGTTGCCTGTGAATGTGGAGTTGGTGGCATGTTGAACCCGCATGTGGAGCATTCGTTTGTGTGGGATGCTCACCAAGCTTCATTTCAGTTAGGTTCTCAAAGCCCACTAAGCATAGAGTGTGCAAACTGAGTTTCCTTGAGAGCTGGTTGGAAGCCTGATGGTGTGTGAAGTTAGTGAGCCAAATGGAGTTGTTCTCCCACAAGAACCACTCGGCTGATCCTTCTTCAATATGCCCTTCACCAACATGCAGTGTTTCCTTGATTGAATTAGCTCTCACACCAATATTTGCGTCTAGAGCCTTTGCATTGAGGGCTATCTGAAAACGGCTGTGGCGCCGAAGTTGCCTGTGAATGTGGAGTTGGTGGCATGTGAAACCCGCATGTGGAGCATTCGTTTGTGTGGGATGTTCTACCAGGTTCATTCCAAGATAATGCACTCAAAGGGCACTAAGCATAGAGTGTGAAAACTGAGTTTCCTTGAGAGCTGGTTGGAAGCCTGATGGTGTGTGAAGTTAGTGAGCCAAATGGAGTTGTTCTCCCACAAGAACCACTCGGCTGATCCTTCTTCAATATGCCCTTCACCAACATGCAGTGTTTCCTTGATTGAATTAGCTCTCACACCAATATTTGCGTCTAGAGCCTTTGCATTGAGGGCTATCTGAAAACGATGTGGCGCTGAAGTTGCCTGTCAATGTGGAGTTGGTGGCATGTGAAACCCGCATGTGGAGCATTCGTTTGTGTGGGATGCTCACCAAGATTCATTTCAGTCCTAGGCACTCCAAGGGCACTAAGCATAGAGTGTGAAAACTGAGTTTCCTTGAGAGCTGCTTGGAAGCCTGATGGTGTGTGAAGTTAGTGAGCCAAATGGAGTTGTTCTCCCACAAGAACCACTCGGCTGATCCTTCTTCAATATGCCCCTCACCAACATGCAGTGTTTCCTTGATTGAATTAGCTCTGACACCAATATTTGCGTCTAGAGCCTTTGCATTGAGGGCTATCTGAAAACGGCTGTGGCGCCGAAGTTGCCTGTGAATGTGGAGTTGGTGGCATGTGAAACCGGCATGTGGAGCATTCGTTTGTGTGGGATGCTCACCAAGCTTCATTTCAGTTAGGTACTCAAAGCGCACTAAGCATAGAGTGTGAAAACTGAGATTCCTTGAGAGCTGCTTGGATGCCTGATGGTGTGTGAAGTTAGTGAGCCAAATGGAGCTGTTCTCCCACAAGAACCACTCGGCTGATCCTTCTTCAATATGCCCTTCACCAACATGCAGTGTTTCCTTGATTGAATTATCCCCCACACCAATATTTGCGTCTAGAGCCTTTGCATTGAGGGCTATCTGAAAACGGCTGTATCGCTGAAGTTGCCTGTGAATGTGGAGTTGGTGGCATGTGAAACCCGCATGTGGAGCATTCGTTTGTGTGGGATGTTCCACCAGGTTCATTCCTAGATAATGCACTCAAAGGGCACTAAGCATAGAGTGTGAAAACTGAGTTTCCTTGAGAGCTGCTTGGAAGCCTGATGGTGTGTGAAGTTAGTGAGCCAAATGGAGTTGTTCTCCCACAAGAACCACTCGGCTGATCCTTCTTCAATATGCCCTTCACCAACATGCAGTGTTTCCTTGATTGAATTAGCTCTCACACCAATATTTGTGTCTAGAGCCTTTGCATTGAGGGCTATCTGAAAACGGCTGTGGCGCTGAAGTTGCCTGTGAATGTGGAGTTGGTGGCATATGAAACCCGCATGTGGAGCATTCGTTTGTGTGGGATGCTCACCAAGCTTCATTTCAGTCCTAGGCACTCAAAGGGCACTAAGCATAGAGAGTGAAAACTGAGTTTCCTTGAGAGCTGCTTGGATGCCTGAAGGTGTGTGAAGTTAGTGAGCCAAATGGTGTTGTTCTCCCACAAGAACCACTCGGCTGATCCTTCTTCAGTATGCCCTTCACCAACATGCAGTGTTTCCTTGATTGAATTAGCTCTCACACCAATATTTGCGTCTAGAGCCTTTGCATTGAGGGCTATCTGAAAACGGCTGTGGCGCTGAAGTTGCGTGTCAATGTGGAGTTGGTGGCATGTGAAACCCGCATGTGGAGCATTCGTTTGTGTGGGATGCTCTACCAGGTTCATTCCTAGATAATGCACTCAAAGGGCACTAAGCATAGAGTGTGAAAACTGAGTTTCCTTGAGAGCTGGTTGGAAGCCTGATGGTGTGTGAAGTTAGTGAGCCAAATGGAGTTGTTCTCCCACAAGAACCACTCGGCTGATCCTTCTTCAATATGCCCTTCACCAACATGCAGTGTTTCCTTGATTGAATTAGCTCTCACACCAATATTTGCGTCTAGAGCCTTTGCATTGAGGGCTATCTGAAAACGGCTGTGGCGCTGAAGTTGCCTGTGAATGTGGAGTTGGTGGCATGTGAAACCCGCATGTGGAGCATTCATTTGTGTGGGATGCTCTACCAGGTTCATTCCTAGATAATGCACTCAAAGGGCACTAAGCATAGAGTGTGAAAACTGAGTTTCCTTGAGAGCTGCTTGGAAGCCTGATGGTGTGTGAAGTTAGTGAGCCAAATGGAGTTGTTCTCCCACAAGAACCACTCGGCTGATCCTTCTTCAATATGCCCTTCACCAACATGCACTGTTTCCTTGATTGAATTAGCTCTCACACCAATATTTGCGTCTAGAGCCTTTGCATTGAGGGCTATCTGAAAACGGCTGTGGCGCTGAAGTTGCCTGTGAATGTGGAGTTGGTGGCATGTGAAACCCGCATGTGGAGCATTCGTTTGTGTGGGATGCTCACCAAGCTTCATTTCAGTTAGGTAATGAAAGCGCACTAAGCATAGAGTGTGAAAACTGAGTTTCCTTGAGAGCTGCTTGGATGCCTGATGGTGTGTGAAGTTAGTGAGCCAAATGATGTTGTTCTCCCACAAAAACCACTCGGCTGATATTCTTCAATATGCCCTTCACCAACATGCAGTGTTTCCTTGATTGAATTAGCTCTCACACCAATATTTGCGTCTAGAGCCTTTGCATTGAGGGCTATCTGAAAACGGCTGTGGCGCTGAAGTTGCCTGTGAATGTGGAGTTGGTGGCATGTGAAACCCGCATGTGGAGCATTCGTTTGTGTGGGATGTTCTACCAGGTTCATTCCTAGATAATGCACTCAAAGGGCACTAAGCACAGAGTGTGAAAACTGAGTTTCCTTGAGAGCTGCTTTGAAGCCTGATGGTGTGTGAAGTTAGTGAGCCAAATGGAGTTGTTCTCCCACAAGAACCACTCGGCTGATCCTTCTTCAATATGCCCTTCACCAACATGCAGTGTTTCCTTGATTGAATTAGCTCTCACACCAATATTTGCGTCTAGAGCCTTTGCATTGAGGCTATCTGAAAACGGCTGTGGCGCTGAAGTTGCCTGTCAATGTGGAGTTGGTGGCATGTGAAACCCGCATGTGGAGCATTCGTTTGTGTGGGATGCTCTACCAGGTTCATTCCTAGATAATGCACTCAAAGGGCACTAAGCATAGAGTGTGAAAACTGAGTTTCCTTGAGAGCTGCTTGGAAGCCTGATGGTGTGTGAAGTTAGTGAGCCAAATGGAGTTGTTCTCCCACAAGAACCACTCGGCTGATCCTTCTTCAATATGCCCTTCACCAACATGCAGTGTTTCCTTGATTGAATTAGCTCTCACACCGATATTTGCGTCTAGAGCCTTTGCATTGAGGGGTATCTGAAAACGGCTGTGGCGCTGAAGTTGCCTGTGAATGTGGAGTTGGTGGCATGTGAAACCCGCATGTGGAGCATTCGTTTGTGTGGGATGCTCACCAAGCTTCATTTCAGTCCTAGGTACTCAAAGGGCACTAAGCATAGATTGTGAAAACTGAGTTTCCCTGAGAGCTGCTTGGAAGCCTGATGGTGTGTGAAGTTAGTGAGCCAAATGGAGTTGTTCTCCCACAAGAACTACTCGGCTGATCCTTCTTCAATATGCCCTTCACCAACATGCAGTGTTTCCTTGATTGAATTATCCCCCACACCAATATTTGCGTCTAGAGCCTTTGCATTGAGGGCTATCTGAAAACACCTGTGGCGCTGAAGTTGCCTGTCAAAATGGAGTTGGTGGCATGCGAAACCCGCATGTGGAGCATTCGTTTGTGTGGGATGTTCTACCAGGTTCATTCCTAGATAATGCACTCAAATGGCACTAAGCATAGAGTGTGAAAACTGAGTTTCCTTGAGAGCTGCTTGGAAGCCTGATGGTGTGTGAAGTTAGTGAGCCAAATGGAGTTGTTCTCCCACATGAACCACTCGGCTGATCCTTCTTCAATATGCCCTTCAACAACATGCAGTGTTTCCTTGATTGAATTAGCTCTCACACCAATATTTGCGTCTAGAGCCTTTGCATTGAGGGCTATCTGAAAACAGCTGCGGCGCTGAAGTTTCCTGTGAATGTGGAGTTGGTGGCATGTGAAACCCGCATGTGGAGCATTCGTTTGTGTGGGATGCTCACCAAGCTTCATTTCAGTCCTAGGTACTCAAAGGGCACTAAGCATAGAGTGTGAAAACTGAGTTTCCTTGAGAGCTGCTTGGATGACTGATGGTGTGTGAAGTTAGTGAGCCAAATGGAGTTGTTCTCCCACAAGAACCACTCGGCTGATCCTTCTTCAATATGCCCTTCACCAACATGCAGTGTTTCCTTGATTGAATTAGCTCTCACACCAATATTTGCGTCTAGAGCCTTTGCATTGAGGGGTATCTGAAAACGGCTGTGGCGCTGAAGTTGCCTGTGAATGTGGAGTTGGTGGCATGTGAAACCCGCATGTGGAGCATTCGTTTGTGTGGGATGCTCACCAAGCTTCATTTCAGTCCTAGGTACTCAAAGGGCACTAAGCATAGAGTGTGAAAACTGAGTTTCCCTTGAGAGCTGCTTGGAAGCCTGATGGTGTGTGAAGTTAGTGAGCCAAATGGAGTTGTTCTCCCACAAGAACCACTCGGCTGATCCTTCTTCAATATGCCCTTCACCCACATGCAGTGTTTCCTTGATTGAATTAGCTCTCACACCAATATTTGCGTCTAGAGCCTTTGCATTGAGGGCTATCTGAAAACAGCTGTGGCGCTGAAGTTGCCTGTGAATGTGGAGTTGGTGGCATGTGAAACCCGCATGTGGAGCATTCGTTTGTGTGGGATGCTCTACCAGGTTCATTCCTAGATAATACACTCAAAGGGCACTAAGCATAGAGTGTGAAAACTGAGTTTCCTTGAGAGCTGGTTGGAAGCCTGATGGTGTGTGAAGTTAGTGAGCCAAATGGAGTTGTTCTCCCACAAGAACCACTCGGCTGATCCTTCTTCAATATGCCCTTCACCAACATGCAGTGTTTCCTTGATTCAATTAGCTCTGACACCAATATTTGCGTCTAGAGCCTTTGCATTGAGGGCTATCTGAAAACAGCTGTGGCGCCGAAGTTGCCTGTGAATGTGGAGTTGGTGGCATGTGAAACCGCATGTGGAGCATTCGTTTGTGTGGGATGTTCTACCAGGTTCATTCCTAGATAATGCACTCAAAGGGCACTAAGCATAGAGTGTGAAAACTGAGTTTCCTTGAGAGCTGCTTGGAAGCCTGATGGTGTGTGAAGTTAGTGAGCCAAATGGAGTTGTTCTCCCACAAGAACCACTCGGCTGATCTTTCTTCAATATGCCCTTCACCAACATGCAGTGTTTCCTTGATTGAATTAGCTCTCACACCGATATTTGCGTCTAGAGCCTTTGCATTGAGGGCTATCTGAAAACGGCTGTGGCGCTGAAGTTGCCTGTCAATGTGGAGTTGGTGGCATGTGAAACCCGCATGTGGAGCATTCATTTGTGTGGGATGCTCTACCAGGTTCATTCCTAGATAATGCACTCAAAGGGCACTAAGCATAGAGTGTGAAAACTGAGTTTCCTTGAGAGCTGCTTGGATGCCTGATGGTGTGTGAAGTTAGTGAGCCAATGGTGTTGTTCTCCCACAAGAACCACTCGGCTGATCCTTCTTCAATAAGCCCTTCACCAACATGCAGTGTTTCCTTGATTGAATTATCCCCCACACCAATATTTGCGTCTAGAGCCTTTGCATTGAGGGCTATCTGAAAACGGCTGTGGCGCTGAAGTTGCCTGTCAATGTGGAGTTGGTGGCATGTGAAACCCGCATGTGGAGCATTCGTTTGTGTGGGATGTTCCACCAGGTTCATTCCTAGATAATGCACTCAAAGGGCACTAAGCATAGAGTGTGAAAACTGAGTTTCCTTGAGAGCTGCTTGGAAGCCTGATGGTGTGTGAAGTTAGTGAGCCAAATGGAGTTGTTCTCCCACAAGAACCACTTGGCTGATCCTTCTTCAATATGCCCTTCACCAACATGCAGTGTTTCCTTGATTGAATTAGCTCTCACACCAATATTTGCGTCTAGAGCCTTTGCATTGAGGGGCTATCTGAAAACAGCTGTGGCGCTGAAGTTGCCTGTCAATGTGGAGTTGGTGGCATGTGAAACCCGAATGTGGAGCATTCGTTTGTGTGGGTTGCTCACCAAGCTTCATTTCAGTCCTAGGCTCTCAAAGGGCACTAAGCATAGAGTGTGAAAACTGAGTTTCCTTGAGAGCTGCTTGGAAGCCTGATGGTGTGTGAAGTTAGTGAGCCAAATGGAGTTGTTCTCCCACAAGAACCACTCGGCTGATCCTTCTTCAATATGCCCTTCACCAACATGCAGTGTTTCCTTGATTGAATTATCACCCACAGCAATATTTGTGTCTAGAGCATTTGCATTGAGGGCTATCTGAAAACGGCTGTGGCGCTGAAGTTGCCTGTGAATGTGGAGTTGGTGGCATATGAAACCCGCATGTGGAGCATTCGTTTTGTGTGGGATGTTCTACCAGGTTCATTCCTAGATAATGCACTCAAAGGGCACTAAGCATAGAGTGTGAAAACTGAGTTTCCTTGAGAGCTGCTTGGAAGCCTGATGGTGTGTGAAGTTAGTGAGCCAAATGGAGTTGTTCTCCCACAAGAACCACTCGGCTGATCCTTCTTCAATATGCCCTTCACCCACCTGCAGTGTTTCCTTGATTGAATTAGCTCTCACACCAATATTTGCGTCTAGAGCCTTTGCATTGAGGGCTATCTGAAAACGGCTGTGGCGCTGAAGTTGCCTGTGAATGTGGAGTTGGTGGCATGTGAAACCCGCATGTGGAGCATTCGTTTGTGTGGGATGCTCTACCAGGTTCATTCCTAGATAATTCACTCAAAGGGCACTAAGCATAGAGTGTGAAAACTGAGTTTCCTTGAGAGCTGCTTGGAAGCCTGATGGTGTGTGAAGTTAGTGAGCCAAATGGAGTTGTTCTCCCACAAGAACACTCGGCTGATCCTTCTTCAATAAGCCCTTCACCAACATGCAGTGTTTCCTGATTGAATTAGCTCTGACACAATATTTGTGTCTAGAGCCTTTGCATTGAGGGCTATCTGAAAACGGCTGTGGCGCTGAAGTTGCCTGTGAATGTGGAGTTGGTGGCATGTGAAACCCGCATGTGGAGCATTCGTTTGTGTGGGATGCTCTACCAGGTTCATTCCTAGATAATGCACTCAAAGGGCACTAAGCATAGAGTGTGAAAACTGAGTTTCCTTGAGAGCTGCTTGGAAGCCTGATGGTGTGTGAAGTTAGTGAGCCAAATGGAGTTGTTCTCCCACAAGAACCACTCGGCTGATCCTTCTTCAATATGCCCTTCACCAACATGCAGTGTTTCCTTGATTGAATTAGCTCTGACACCAATATTTGCGTCTAGAGCCTTTGCATTGAGGGCTATCTGAAAACGGCTGTGGCGCTGCAGTTGCCTGTGAATGTGGAGTTGGTGGCATGTGAAACCCGCATGTGGAGCATTCGTTTGTGTGGGATGCTCACCAAGCTTCATTTCAGTCCTAGGCACTCAAAGGGCACTAAGCATAGATTGTGAAAACTGAGTATCCTTGAGAGCTGCTTGGAAGCCTGATGGTGTGTGAAGTTAGTGAGCCAAATGGAGTTGTTCTCCCACAAGAACCACTCGGCTGATCCTTCTTCAATATGCCCTTCACCAACATGCAGTGTTTCCTTGATTGAATTAGCTCTCACACCAATATTTGCGTCTAGAGCCTTTGCATTGAGGGCTATCTGAAAACGGCTGTGGCGCTTAAGTTGCCTGTGAATGTGGAGTTGGTGGCATATGAAACCCGCATGTGGAGCATTCGTTTGTGTGGGATGCTCACCAAGCTTCATTTCAGTTAGTACTCAAAGGGCACTAAGCATAGAGTGTGAAAACTGAGTTTCCTTGAGAGCTGCTTGGAAGCCTGATGGTGTGTGAAGTTAGTGAGCCAAATGGTGTTGTTCTCCCACAAGAACCACTCGGCTGATCCTTCTTCAATATGCCCTTCACCAACATGCAGTGTTTCCTTGATTGAATTATCCACCACACCAATATTTGCGTCTAGAGCCTTTGCATTGAGGGCTATCGGAAAACGGCTGTGGCGCTGAAGTTGCCTGTCAATGTGGAGTTGGTGGCATGTGAAACCCGCATGTGGAGCATTCGTTTGTGTGGGATGTTCCACCAGGTTCATTCCTAGATAATGCACTCAAAGGGCACTAAGCATAGAGTGTGAAAACTGAGTTTCCTTGAGAGCTGCTTGGAAGCCTGATGGTGTGTGAAGTTAGTGAGCCAAATGGAGTTGTTCTCCCACAAGAACCACTCGGCTGATCCTTCTTCAATATGCCCTTCACCAACATGCAGTGTTTCCTTGATTGAATTAGCTCTCACACCAATATTTGCGTCTAGAGCCTTTGCATTGAGGGCTATCTGAAAACGGCTGTGGCGCTGAAGTTGTCTGTGAATGTGGAGTTGGTGGCATGTGAAACCCGCATGTGGAGCATTCGTTTGTGTGGGATGCTCTACCAGGTTCATTCCTAGATAATGCACTGAAAGGGCACTAAGCATAGAGTGTGAAAACTGAGTTTCCTTGAGAGCTGCTTGGAAGCCTGATGGTGTGTGAAGTTAGTGAGCCAAATGGAGTTGTTCTCCCACAAGAACCACTCGGCTGATCCTTCTTCAATATGCCCTTCACCAACATGCAGTGTTTCCTTGATTGAATTAACTCTGACACCAATATTTGTTTCTAGAGCATTTGCATTGAGGGCTATCTGAAAACGGCTGTGGTGCTGACGTTGCCTGAGAATGTGGAGTTGGTGGCATATGAAACCCGCATGTGGAGCATTCGTTTGTGTGGGATGCTCTACCAGGTTCATTCCTAGATAATGCACTCAAAGGGCACTAAGCATAGAGTGTGAAAACTGAGTTTCCTTGAGAGCTGCTTGGAAGCCTGATGGTGTGTGAAGTTAGTGAGCCAAATGGAGTTGTTCTCCCACAAGAACCACTCGGCTGATCCTTCTTCAATATGCCCTTCACCAACATGCAGTGTTTCCTTGATTGAATTAGCTCTCACACCAATATTTGCGTCTAGAGCCTTTGCATTGAGGGCTATCTGAAAACAGCTGTGGCGCTGAAGTTGCCTGTCAATGTGGAGTTGGTGGCATGTGAAACCCGAATGTGGAGCATTCGTTTGTGTGGGTTGCTCACCAAGCTTCATTTCAGTCCTAGGCTCTCAAAGGGCACTAAGCATAGAGTGTGAAAACTGAGTTTCCTTGAGAGCTGCTTAGATGCCTGATGGTGTGTGAAGTTAGTGAGCCAAATGGAGTTGTTCTCCCACAAGAACCACTCGGCTGATCCTTCTTCAATATGCCCTTCACCCACATGCAGTGTTTCCTTGATTGAATTATCACCCACAGCAATATTTGCGTCTAGAGCCTTTGCATTCAGGGCTATCTGAAAACGGCTGTGGCGCTGCAGTTGCCTGTGAATGTGGAGTTGGTGGCATATGAAACCCGCATGTGGAGCATTCGTTTGTGTGGGATGTTCTACCAGGTTCATTCCTAGATAATGCACTCAAAGGGCACTAAGCATAGAGTGTGAAAACTGAGTTTCCTTGAGAGCTGCTTGGAAGCCTGATGGTGTGTGAAGTTAGTGAGCCAAATGGAGTTGTTCTCCCACAAGAACCACTCGGCTGATCCTTCTTCAATATGCCCTTCACCCACCTGCAGTGTTTCCTTGATTGAATTAGCTCTCACACCAATATTTGCGTCTAGAGCCTTTGCATTGAGTGCTATCTGAAAACGGCTGTGGCGCTGAAGTTGCCTGTCAATGTGGAGTTGGTGGCATGTGAAACCCGCATGTGGAGCATTCGTTTGTGTGGGATGCTCTACCAGGTTCATTCCTAGATAATTCACTCAAAGGGCACTAAGCATAGAGTGTGAAAACTGAGTTTCCTTGAGAGCTGCTTGGAAGCCTGATGGTGTGTGAAGTTAGTGAGCCAAATGGAGTTGTTCTCCCACAAGAACCACTCGGCTGATCCTTCTTCAATAAGCCCTTCACCAACATGCAGTGTTTCCTTGATTGAATTAGCTCTGACACCAATATTTGTGTCTAGAGCCTTTGCATTGAGGGCTATCTGAAAACGGCTGTGGCGCTGAAGTTGCCTGTGAATGTGGAGTTGGTGGCATGTGAAACCCGCATGTGGAGCATTCGTTTGTGTGGGATGCTCTACCAGGTTCATTCCTAGATAATGCACTCAAAGGGCACTAAGCATAGAGTGTGAAAACTGAGTTTCCTTGAGAGCTGCTTGGAAGCCTGATGGTGTGTGAAGTTAGTGAGCCAAATGGAGTTGTTCTCCCACAAGAACCACTCGGCTGATCCTTCTTCAATATGCCCTTCACCAACATGCAGTGTTTCCTTGATTGAATTAGCTCTCACACCAATATTTGCGTCTAGAGCCTTTGCATTGAGGGCTATCTGAAAACGGCTGTGGCGCCGAAGTTGCCTGTGAATGTGGAGTTGGTGGCATGTGAAACCCGCATGTGGAGCATTCGTTTGTGTGGGATGCTCACCAAGCTTCATTTCAGTCCTAGGCACTCAAAGGGCACTAAGCATAGAGTGTGAAAACTGAGTTTCCTTGAGAGCTGCTTGGAAGCCTGATGGTGTGTGAAGTTAGTGAGCCAAATGGTGTTGTTCTCCCACAAGAACCACTCGGCTGATCCTTCTTCAATATGCCCTTCACCAACATGCAGTGTTTCCTTGATTGAATTAGCTCTGACACCAACATTTGCGTCTAGAGCCTTTGCATTGAGGGCTATCTGAAAACGGCTGTGGCGCTGAAGTTGCCTGTGAATGTGGAGTTGGTGGCATGTGAAACCCGCATGTGGAGCATTCGTTTGTGTGGGATGTTCCACCAGGTTCATTCCTAGATAATGCACTCAAAGGGCACTAAGCATAGAGTGTGAAAACTGAGTTTCCTTGAGAGCTGCTTGGAAGCCTGATGGTGTGTGAAGTTAGTGAGCCAAATGGAGTTGTTCTCCCACAAGAACCACTCGGCTGATCCTTCTTCAATATGCCCTTCACCAACATGCAGTGTTTCCTTGATTGAATTAGCTCTCACACCAATATTTGCGTCTAGAGCCTTTGCATTGAGGGCTATCTGAAAACGGCTGTGGCGCTGAAGTTGCCTGTCAATGTGGAGTTGGTGGCATGTGAAACCCGCATGTGGAGCATTCGTTTGCGTGGGATGTTCTACCAGGTTCATTCCTAGATAATGCACTCAAAGGGCACTAAGCATAGAGTGTGAAAACTGAGTTTCCTTGAGAGCTGCTTGGAAGCCTGATGGTGTGTGAAGTTAGTGAGCCAAATGGAGTTGTTCTCCCACAAGAACCACTCGGCTGATCCTTCTTCAATATGCCCTTCACCAACATGCAGTGTTTCCTTGATTGAATTAGCTCTCACACCAATATTTGCGTCTAGAGCCTTTGCATTGAGGGCTATCTGAAAACGGCTGTGGCGCTGAAGTTGCCTCTCAATGTGGAGTTGGTGGCATGTGAAACCCGCATGTGGAGCATTCGTTTGTGTGGGATGCTCTACCAGGTTCATTCCTAGATAATGCACTCAAAGGGCACTAAGCATAGAGTGTGAAAACTGAGTTTCCTTGAGAGCTGCTTGGAAGCCTGATGGTGTGTGAAGTTAGTGAGCCAAATGCAGTTGTTCTCCCACAAGAACCACTCGGCTGATCCTTCTTCAATATGCCCTTCACCAACATGCAGTGTTTTCCTTGATTGAATTAGCTCCGACACCAATATTTGCGTCTAGAGCCTTTGCATTGAGGGCTATCTGAAAACGGCTGTGGCGCTGAAGTTGCCCTGTGAATGTGGAGTTGGTGGCATGTGAAACCCGCATGTGGAGCATTCGTTTGTGTGGGATGCTCACCAAGCTTCATTTCAGTCCTAGGCACTCAAAGGGCACTAAGCATAGAGTGTGAAAACTGAGTTTCCTTGAGAGCTGCTTGGAAGCCTGATGGTGTGTGAAGTTAGTGAGCCAAATGGTGTTGTTCTCCCACAAGAACCACTCGGCTGATCCTTCTTCAATATGCCCTTCACCAACATGCAGTGTTTCCTTGATTGAATTATCCACCACACCAATATTTGCGTCTAGAGCCTTTGCATTGAGGGCTATCTGAAAACGGCTGTGGTGCTGAAGTTGCCTGTGAATGTGGAGTTGGTGGCATGTGAAACCCACATGTGGAGCATTCGTTTGTGTGGGATGTTCCACCAGGTTCATTCCTAGATAATGCACTCAAAGGGCACTAAGCATGGAGTGTGAAAACTGAGTTTCCTTGAGAGCTGCTTGGAAGCCTGATGGTGTGTGAAGTTAGTGAGCCAAATGGAGTTGTTCTCCCACAAGAACCACTCGGCTGATCCTTCTTCAATATGCCCTTCACCAACATGCAGTGTTTCCTTGATTGAATTAGCTCTCACACCAATATTTGCGTCTAGAGCCTTTGCATTGAGGGCTATCTGAAAACGGCTGTGGCGCTGAAGTTGCCTGTGAATGTGGAGTTGGTGGCATGTGAAACCCGCATGTGGAGCATTCGTTTGTGTGGGATGCTCACCAAGCTTCATTTCAGTCCTAGGCACTCAAAGGGCACTAAGCATAGAGTGTGAAAACTGAGTTTCCTTGAGAGCTGCTTGGAAGCCTGATGGTGTGTGAAGTTAGTGAGCCAAATGGTGTTGTTCTCCCACAAGAACCACTCGGCTGATCCTTCTTCAATATGCCCTTCACCAACATGCAGTGTTTCCTTGATTGAATTAGCTCTGACACCAATATTTGCGTCTAGAGCCTTTGCATTGAGGGCTATCTGAAAACGGCTGTGGCGCTGAAGTTGCCTGTCAATGTGGAGTTGGTGGCATGTGAAACCCGCATGTGGAGCATTCGTTTGCGTGGGATGTTCTACCAGGTTCATTCCTAGATAATGCACTCAAAGGGCACTAAGCATAGAGTGTGAAAACTGAGTTTCCTTGAGAGCTGCTTGGAAGCCTGATGGTGTGTGAAGTTAGTGAGCCAAATGGAGTTGTTCTCCCACAAGAACCACTCGGCTGATCCTTCTTCAATATGCCCTTCACCAACATGCAGTGTTTCCTTGATTGAATTATCCCCCACACCAATATTTGCGTCTAGAGCCTTTGCATTGAGGGCTATCTGAAAACGGCTGTGGCGCTGAAGTTGCCTGTGAATGTGGAGTTGGTGGCATGTGAAACCCGCATGTGGAGCATTCGTTTGTGTCGGATGCTCTACCAGGTTCATTCCTAGATAATGCACTCAAAGGGCACTAAGCATAGAGTGTGAAAACTGAGTTTCCTTGAGAGCTGCTTGGAAGCCTGATGGTGTGTGAAGTTAGTGAGCCAAATGGAGTTGTTCTCCCACAAGAACCACTCGGCTGATCCTTCTTCAATAAGCCATTCACCAACATGCAGTGTTTCCTTGATTGAATTAACTCTGACACCAATATTTGTTTCTAGAGCATTTGCATTGAGGGCTATCTGAAAACGGCTGTGGTGCTGACGTTGCCTGAGAATGTGGAGTTGGTGGCATGTGAAACCCGCATGTGGAGCATTCGTTTGTGTGGGATGCTCTACCAGGTTCATTCCTAGATAATGCACTCAAAGGGCACTAAGCATAGAGTGTGAAAACTGAGTTTCCTTGAGAGCTGCTTGGAAGCCTGATGGTGTGTGAAGTTAGTGAGCCAAATGGAGTTGTTCTCCCACAAGAACCACTCGGCTGATCCTTCTTCAATATGCGCTTCACCAACATGCAGTGTTTCCTTGATTGAATTAGCTCTCACACCAATATTTGCGTCTAGAGCCTTTGCATTGAGGGCTATCTGAAAACGGCTGTGGCGCTGAAGTTGCCTGTCAATGTGGAGTTGGTGGCATGTGAAACCCGAATGTGGAGCATTCGTTTGTGTGGGTTGCTCACCAAGCTTCATTTCAGTCCTAGGCTCTCAAAGGGCACTAAGCATAGAGTGTGAAAACTGAGTTTCCTTGAGAGCTGCTTGGATGCCTGATGGTGTGTGAAGTTAGTGAGCCAAATGGAGTTGTTCTCCCTCAAGAACCACTCGGCTGATCCTTCTTCAATATGCCCTTCACCAACATGCAGTGTTTCCTTGATTGAATTATCCACCACACCAATATTTGCGTCTAGAGCCTTTGCATTGAGGGCTATCTGAAAACGGCTGTGGTGCTGAAGTTGCCTGTGAATGTGGAGTTGGTGGCATGTGAAACCCGCATGTGGAGCATTCGTTTGTGTGGGATGTTCCACCAGGTTCATTCCTAGATAATGCACTCAAAGGGCACTAAGCATAGAGTGTGAAAACTGAGTTTCCTTGAGAGCTGCTTGGAAGCCTGATGGTGTGTGAAGTTAGTGAGCCAAATGGAGTTGTTCTCCCACAAGAACCACTCGGCTGATCCTTCTTCAATATGCCCTTCACCAACATGCAGTGTTTCCTTGATTGAATTAGCTCTCACACCAATATTTGCGTCTAGAGCCTTTGCATTGAGGGCTATCTGAAAACGGCTGTGGCGCTGCAGTTGCCTGTGAATGTGGAGTTGGTGGCATGTGAAACCCGCATGTGGAGCATTCGTTTGTGTGGGATGCTCACCAAGCTTCATTTCAGTCCTAGGCACTCAAAGGGCACTAAGCATAGAGTGTGAAAACTGAGTTTCCTTGAGAGCTGCTTGGAAGCCTGATGGTGTGTGAAGTTAGTGAGCCAAATGGTGTTGTTCTCCCACAAGAACCACTCGGCTGATCCTTCTTCAATATGCCCTTCACCAACATGCAGTGTTTCCTTGATTGAATTAGCTCTGACACCAATATTTGCGTCTAGAGCCTTTGCATTGAGGGCTATCTGAAAACGGCTGTGGCGCTGAAGTTGCCTGTGAATGTGGAGTTGGTGGCATGTGAAACCCGCATGTGGAGCATTCATTTGTGTGGGATGTTCCACCAGGTTCATTCCTAGATAATGCACTCAAAGGGCACTAAGCATAGAGTGTGAAAACTGAGTTTCCTTGAGAGCTGCTTGGAAGCCTGATGGTGTGTGAAGTTAGTGAGCCAAATGGAGTTGTTCTCCCACAAGAACCACTCGGCTGATCCTTCTTCAATATGCCCTTCACCCACCTGCAGTGTTTCCTTGATTGAATTAGCTCTCACACCAATATTTGCGTCTAGAGCCTTTGCATTGAGGGCTATCTGAAAACGGCTGTGGCGCTGAAGTTGCCTGTCAATGTGGAGTTGGTGGCATGTGAAACCCGCATGTGCAGCATTCGTTTGCGTGGGATGTTCTACCAGGTTCATTCCTAGATAATGCACTCAAAGGGCACTAAGCATAGAGTGTGAAAACTGAGTTTCCTTGAGAGCTGCTTGGAAGCCTGATGGTGTGTGAAGTTAGTGAGCCAAATGGAGTTGTTCTCCCACAAGAACCACTCGGCTGATCCTTCTTCAATATGCCCTTCACCAACATGCAGTGTTTCCTTGATTGAATTATCCCCCACACCAATATTTGCGTCTAGAGCCTTTGCATTGAGGGCTATCTGAAAACGGCTGTGGCGCTGAAGTTGCCTGTGAATGTGGAGTTGGTGGCATGTGAAACCCGCATGTGGAGCATTCGTTTGTGTGGGATGCTCTACCAGGTTCATTCCTAGATAATGCACTCAAAGGGCACTAAGCATAGAGTGTGAAAACTGAGTTTCCTTGAGAGCTGCTTGGAAGCCTGATGGTGTGTGAAGTTAGTGAGCCAAATGGAGTTGTTCTCCCACAAGAACCACTCGGCTGATCCTTCTTCAATAAGCCATTCACCAACATGCAGTGTTTCCTTGATTGAATTAACTCTGACACCAATATTTGTTTCTAGAGCATTTGCATTGAGGGCTATCTGAAAACGGCTGTGGTGCTGACGTTGCCTGAGAATGTGGAGTTGGTGGCATGTGAAACCCGCATGTGGAGCATTCGTTTGTGTGGGATGCTCTACCAGGTTCATTCCTAGATAATGCACTCAAAGGGCACTAAGCATAGAGTGTGAAAACTGAGTTTCCTTGAGAGCTGCTTGGAAGCCTGATGGTGTGTGAAGTTAGTGAGCCAAATGGAGTTGTTCTCCCACAAGAACCACTCGGCTGATCCTTCTTCAATATGCGCTTCACCAACATGCAGTGTTTCCTTGATTGAATTAGCTCTCACACCAATATTTGCGTCTAGAGCCTTTGCATTGAGGGCTATCTGAAAACAGCTGTGGCGCTGAAGTTGCCTGTCAATGTGGAGTTGGTGGCATGTGAAACCCGAATGTGGAGCATTCGTTTGTGTGGGTTGCTCACCAAGCTTCATTTCAGTCCTAGGCTCTCAAAGGGCACTAAGCATAGAGTGTGAAAACTGAGTTTCCTTGAGAGCTGCTTGGAAGCCTGATGGTGTGTGAAGTTAGTGAGCCAAATGGAGTTGTTCTCCCACAAGAACCACTCGGCTGATCCTTCTTCAATATGCACTTAACCAACATGCAGTGTTTCCTTGATTGAATTAGCTCTGACACCAATATTTGCGTCTAGAGCCTTTGCATTGAGGGCTATCTGAAAACGGCTGTGGCACTGAAGTTGCCTGTGAATGTGGAGTTGGTGGCATGTGAAACCCGCATGTGGAGCATTCGTTTGTGTGGGATGCTCTACCAGGTTCATTCCTAGATAATGCACTCAAAGGGCACTAAGCATAGAGTGTGAAAACTGAGTTTCCTTGAGAGCTGCTTGGAAGCCTGATGGTGTGTGAAGTTAGTGAGCCAAATGGAGTTGTTCTCCCACAAGAACCACTCGGCTGATCCTTCTTCAATATGCCCTTCACCAACATGCAGTGTTTCCTTGATTGAATTAGCTCTGACACCAATATTTGCGTCTAGAGCCTTTGCATTGAGGGCTATCTGAAAACGGCTGTGGCGCTGCAGTTGCCTGTGAATGTGGAGTTGGTGGCATGTGAAACCCGCATGTGGAGCATTCGTTTGTGTGGGATGCTCACCAAGCTTCATTTCAGTCCTAGGCACTCAAAGGGCACTAAGCATAGAGTGTGAAAACTGAGTTTCCTTGAGAGCTGCTTGGAAGCCTGATGGTGTGTGAAGTTAGTGAGCCAAATGGTGTTGTTCTCCCACAAGAACCACTCGGCTGATCCTTCTTCAATATGCCCTTCACCAACATGCAGTGTTTCCTTGATTGAATTAGCTCTGACACCAACATTTGCGTCTAGAGCCTTTGCATTGAGGGCTATCTGAAAACGCTGTGGCGCTGAAGTTGCCTGTGAATGTGGAGTTGGTGGCATGTGAAACCCGCATGTGGAGCATTCGTTTGTGTGGGATGTTCCACCAGGTTCATTCCTAGATAATGCACTCAAAGGGCACTAAGCATAGAGTTGTGAAAACTGAGTTTCCTTGAGAGCTGCGTGGAAGCCTGATGGTGTGTGAAGTTAGTGAGCCAAATGGAGTTGTTCTCCCACAAGAAACCACTCGGCTGATCCTTCTTCAATATGCCCTTCACCAACATGCAGTGTTTCCTTGATTGAATTAGCTCTCACACCAATATTTTGCGTCTAGAGCCTTTGCATTGAGGGCTATCTGAAAACGGCTGTGGCGCTGAAGTTGCCTGTGAATGTGGAGTTGGTGGCATGTGAAACCCGCATGTGGAGCATTCGTTTGCGTGGGATGTTCTACCAGGTTCATTCCTAGATAATGCACTCAAAGGGCACTAAGCATAGAGTGTGAAAACTGAGTTTCCTTGAGAGCTGCTTGGAAGCCTGATGGTGTGTGAAGTTAGTGAGCCAAATGGAGTTGTTCTCCCACAAGAACCACTCGGCTGATCCTTCTTCAATATGCCCTTCACCAACATGCAGTGTTTCCTTGATTGAATTAGCTCTGACACCAATATTTGCGTCTAGAGCCTTTGCATTGAGGGCTATCTGAAAACGGCTGTGGCGCTGAAGTTGCCTGTGAATGTGGAGTTGGTGGCATGTGAAACCCGCATGTGGAGCATTCGTTTGTGTGGGATGCTCTACCAGGTTCATTCCTAGATAATGCACTCAAAGGGCACTAAGCATAGAGTGTGAAAACTGAGTTTCCTTGAGAGCTGCTTGGAAGCCTGATGGTGTGTGAAGTTAGTGAGCCAAATGGAGTTGTTCTCCCACAAGAACCACTCGGCTGATCCTTCTTCAATAAGCCCTTCACCAACATGCAGTGTTTCCTTGATTGAATTAACTCTGACACCAATATTTGCGTCTAGAGCATTTGCATTGAGGGCTATCTGAAAACGGCTGTGGTGCTGAAATTGCCTGAGAATGTGGAGTTGGTGGCATGTGAAACCCGCATGTGGAGCATTCGTTTGTGTGGGATGCTCTACCAGGTTCATTCCTAGATAATGCACTCAAAGGGCACTAAGCATAGAGTGTGAAAACTGAGTTTCCTTGAGAGCTGCTTGGAAGCCTGATGGTGTGTGAAGTTAGTGAGCCAAATGGTGTTGTTCTCCCACAAGAACCACTCGGCTGATCCTTCTTCAATATGCCCTTCACCAACATGCAGTGTTTCCTTGATTGAATTAGCTCTCACACCAATATTTGCGTCTAGAGCCTTTGCATTGAGGGCTATCTGAAAACGGCTGTGGCGCTGAAGTTGCCTGTGAATGTGGAGTTGGTGGCATGTGAAACCCGCATGTGGAGCATTCGTTTGTGTGGGATGCTCTACCAGGTTCATTCCTAGATAATGCACTCAAAGGGCACTAAGCATAGAGTGTGAAAACTGAGCTTCCTTGAGAGCTGCTTGGAAGCCTGATGGTGTGTGAAGTTAGTGAGCCAAATGGTGTTGTTCTCCCACAAGAACCACTCGGCTGATCCTTCTTCAATATGCCCTTCACCAACATGCAGTGTTTCCTTGATTGAATTATCCACCACACCAATATTTGCGTCTAGAGCCTTTGCATTGAGGGCTATCTGAAAACGGCTGTGGCGCTGAAGTTGCCTGTCAATGTGGAGTTGGTGGCATGTGAAACCCGAATGTGGTGCATTCGTTTGCGTGGGATGTTCTACCAGGTTCATTCCTAGATAATGCACTCAAAGGGCACTAAGCATAGAGTGTGAAAACTGAGTTTCCTTGAGAGCTGCTTGGAAGCCTGATGGTGTGTGAAGTTAGTGAGCCAAATGGAGTTGTTCTCCCACAAGAACCACTCGGCTGATCCTTCTTCAATATGCCCTTCACCCACCTGCAGTGTTTCCTTGATTGAATTATCACCCACAGCAATATTTGTGTCTAGAGCCTTTGCATTGAGGGCTATCTGAAAACGGCTGTGGCGCTGAAGTTGCCAGTGAATGTGGAGTTGGTGGCATATGAAACCCGCATGTGGAGCATTCGTTTGTGTGGGATGTTCTACCAGGTTCATTCCTAGATAATGCACTCAAAGGGCACTAAGCATAGAGTGTGAAAACTGAGTTTCCTTGAGAGCTGCTTGGAAGCCTGATGGTGTGTGAAGTTAGTGAGCCAAATGGAGTTGTTCTCCCACAAGAACCACTCGGCTGATCCTTCTTCAATATGCCCTTCACCAACATGCAGTGTTTCCTTGATTGAATTAGCTCTCACACCAATATTTGCGTCTAGAGCCTTTGCATTGAGGGCTATCTGAAAACGGCTGTGGCGCTGAAGTTGCCTGTGAATGTGGAGTTGGTGGCATGTGAAACCCGCATGTGGAGCATTCGATTGTGTGGGATGCTCTACCAGGTTCATTCCTAGATAATTCACTCAAAGGGCACTAAGCATAGAGTGTGAAAACTGAGTTTCCTTGAGAGCTGCTTGGAAGCCTGATGGTGTGTGAAGTTAGTGAGCCAAATGGAGTTGTTCTCCCACAAGAACCACTCGGCTGATCCTTCCTCAATAAGCCCTTCACCAACATGCAGTGTTTCCTTGATTGAATTAGCTCTGACACCAATATTTGCGTCTAGAGCCTTTGCATTGAGGGCTATCTGAAAACGGCTGTGGCGCTGAAGTTGCCTGTGAATGTGGAGTTGGTGGCATGTGAAACCCGCATGTGGAGCATTCGTTTGTGTGGGATGCTCTACCAGGTTCATTCCTAGATAATGCACTCAAAGGGCACTAAGCATAGAGTGTGAAAACTGAGTTTCCTTGAGAGCTGCTTGGAAGCCTGATGGTGTGTGAAGTTAGTGAGCCAAATGGAGTTGTTCTCCCACAAGAACCACTCGGCTGATCCTTCTTCAATATGCCCTTCACCAACATGCAGTGTTTCCTTGATTGAATTAGCTCTGACACCAATATTTGCGTCTAGAGCCTTTGCATTGAGGGCTATCTGAAAACGGCTGTGGCGCTGCAGTTGCCTGTGAATGTGGAGTTGGTGGCATGTGAAACCCGCATGTGGAGCATTCGTTTGTGTGGGATGCTCACCAAGCTTCATTTCAGTCCTAGGCACTCAAAGGGCACTAAGCATAGAGTGTGAAAACTGAGTTTCCTTGAGAGCTGCTTGGAAGCCTGATGGTGTGTGAAGTTAGTGAGCCAAATGGAGTTGTTCTCCCACAAGAACCACTCGGCTGATCCTTCTTCAATATGCCCTTCACCAACATGCAGTGTTTCCTTGAATGAATTAGCTCTGACACCAACATTTGCGTCTAGAGCCTTTGCATTGAGGGCTATCTGAAAACGGCTGTGGCGCTGAAGTTGCCTGTGAATGTGGAGTTGGTGGCATGTGAAACCCGCATGTGGAGCATTCGTTTGTGTGGGATGTTCCACCAGGTTCATTCCTAGATAATGCACTCAAAGGGCACTAAGCATAGAGTGTGAAAACTGAGTTTCCTTGAGAGCTGCTTGGAAGCCTGATGGTGTGTGAAGTTAGTGAGCCAAATGGAGTTGTTCTCCCACAAGAACCACTCGGCTGATCCTTCTTCAATATGCCCTTCACCAACATGCAGTGTTTCCTTGATTGAATTAGCTCTGACACCAATATTTGCGTCTAGAGCCTTTGCATTGAGGGCTATCTGAAAACGGCTGTGGCGCTGAAGTTGCCTGTGAATGTTTAGTTGGTGGCATGTGAAACCCGCATGTGGAGCATTCGTTTGCGTGGGATGCTCTACCAGGTTCATTCCTAGATAATGCACTCAAAGGGCACTAAGCATAGAGTGTGAAAACTGAGTTTCCTTGAGAGCTGCTTGGAAGCCTGATGGTGTGTGAAGTTAGTGAGCCAAATGGAGTTGTTCTCCCACAAGAACCACTCGGCTGATCCTTCTTCAATATGCCCTTCACCAACATGCAGTGTTTCCTTGATTGAATTATCCCCCACACCAATATTTGCGTCTAGAGCCTTTGCATTGAGGGCTATCTGAAAACGGCTGTGGCGCTGAAGTTGCCTGTGAATGTGGAGTTGGTGGCATGTGAAACCCGCATGTGGAGCATTCGTTTGTGTGGGATGCTCACCAAGCTTCATTTCAGTCCTAGGCTCCAAAAGGGCACTAAGCATAGAGTGTGAAAACTGAGTTTCCTTGAGAGCTGCTTGGAAGCCTGATGGTGTGTGAAGTTAGTGAGCCAAATGGAGTTGTTCTCCCACAAGAACCCCTCGGCTGATCCTTCTTCAATATGCCCTTCACCAACATGCAGTGTTTCCTTGATTGAATTAGCTCTCACACCAATATTTGCGTCTAGAGCCTTTGCATTGAGGGCTATCTGAAAACGGCTGTGGCGCTGAAGTTGCCTGTGAATGTGGAGTTGGTGGCATGTGAAACCCGCATGTGGAGCATTCGTTTGTGTGGGATGCTCTACCAGGTTCATTCCTAGATAATGCACTCAAAGGGCACTAAGCATAGAGTGTGAAAACTGAGTTTCCTTGAGAGCTGCTTGGAAGCCTGATGGTGTGTGAAGTTAGTGAGCCAAATGGTGTTGTTCTCCCACAAGAACCACTCGGCTGATCCTTCTTCAATATGCCCTTCACCAACATGCAGTGTTTCCTTGATTGAATTATCCACCACACCAATATTTGCGTCTAGAGCCTTTGCATTGAGGGCTATCTGAAAACGGCTGTGGCGCTGAAGTTGCCTGTCAATGTGGAGTTGGTGGCATGTGAAACCCGAATGTGGTGCATTCGTTTGCGTGGGATGTTCTACCAGGTTCATTCCTAGATAATGCACTCAAAGGGCACTAAGCATAGAGTGTGAAAACTGAGTTTCCTTGAGAGCTGCTTGGAAGCCTGATGGTGTGTGAAGTTAGTGAGCCAAATGGAGTTGTTCTCCCACTAGAACCACTCGGCTGATCCTTCTTCAATATGCCCTTCACCCACCTGCAGTGTTTCCTTGATTGAATTATCACCCACAGCAATATTTGCGTCTAGAGCCTTTGCATTTAGGGCTATCTGAAAACGGCTGTGGCGCTGAAGTTGCCAGTGAATGTGGAGTTGGTGGCATATGAAACCCGCATGTGGAGCATTCGTTTGTGTGGGATGTTCTACCAGGTTCATTCCTAGATAATGCACTCAAAGGGCACTAAGCATAGAGTGTGAAAACTGAGTTTCCTTGAGAGCTGCTTGGAAGCCTGATGGTGTGTGAAGTTAGTGAGCCAAATGGAGTTGTTCTCCCACAAGAACCACTCGGCTGATCCTTCTTCAATATGCCCTTCACCCACCTGCAGTGTTTCCTTGATTGAATTAGCTCTCACACCAATATTTGCGTCTAGAGCCTTTGCATTGAGGGCTATCTGAAAACGGCTGTGGCGCTGAAGTTGCCTGTGAATGTGGAGTTGGTGGCATGTGAAACCCGCATGTGGAGCATTCGTTTGTGTGGGATGCTCTACCAGGTTCATTCCTAGATAATTCACTCAAAGGGCACTAAGCATAGAGTGTGAAAACTGAGTTTCCTTGAGAGCTGCTTGGAAGCCTGATGGTGTGTGAAGTTAGTGAGCCAAATGGAGTTGTTCTCCCACAAGAACCACTCGGCTGATCCTTCCTCAATAAGCCCTTCACCAACATGCAGTGTTTCCTTGATATGAATTAGCTCTCACACCAATATTTGTGTCTAGAGCCTTTGCATTGAGGGCTATCTGAAAACGGCTGTGGCGCTGAAGTTGCCTGTGAATGTGGAGTTGGTGGCATGTGAAACCCGCATGTGGAGCATTCGTTTGTGTGGGATGCTCTACCAGGTTCATTCCTAGATAATGCACTCAAAGGGCACTAAGCATAGAGTGTGAAAACTGAGTTTCCTTGAGAGCTGCTTGGAAGCCTGATGGTGTGTGAAGTTAGTGAGCCAAATGGAGTTGTTCTCCCACAAGAACCACTCGGCTGATCCTTCTTCAATATGCCCTTCACCAACATGCAGTGTTTCCTTGATTGAATTATCCACCACACCAATATTTGCGTCTAGAGCCTTTGCATTGAGGGCTATCTGAAAACGGCTGTGGCGCTGAAGTTGCCTGTGAATGTGGAGTTGGTGGCATGTGAAACCCGCATGTGGAGCATTCGTTTGTGTGGGATGTTCCACCAGGTTCATTCCTAGATAATGCACTCAAAGGGCACTAAGCATAGAGTGTGAAAACTGAGTTTCCTTGAGAGCTGCTTGGAAGCCTGATGGTGTGTGACGTTAGTGAGCCAAATGGAGTTGTTCTCCCACAAGAACCACTCGGCTGATCCTTCTTCAATATGCCCTTCACCAACATGCAGTGTTTCCTTGATTGAATTAGCTCTCACACCAATATTTGCGTCTAGAGCCTTTGCATTGAGGGCTATCTGAAAACGGCTGTGGCGCTGAAGTTGCCTGTGAATGTGGAGTTGGTGGCATGTGAAACCCGCATGTGGAGCATTCGTTTGTGTGGGATGCTCACCAAGCTTCATTTCAGTCCTAGGCACTCAAAGGGCACTAAGCATAGAGTGTGAAAACTGAGTTTCCTTGAGAGCTGCTTGGAAGCCTGATGGTGTGTGAAGTTAGTGAGCCAAATGGTGTTGTTCTCCCACAAGAACCACTCGGCTGATCCTTCTTCAATATGCCCTTCACCAACATGCAGTGTTTCCTTGATTGAATTAGCTCTGACACCAATATTTGCGTCTAGAGCCTTTGCATTGAGGGCTATCTGAAAACGGCTGTGACGCTGAAGTTGCCTGTGAATGTGGAGTTGGTGGCATGTGAAACCCGCATGTGGAGCATTCGTTTGTGTGGGATGTTCCATCAGGTTCATTCCTAGATAATGCACTCAAAGGGCACTAAGCATAGAGTGTGAAAACTGAGTTTCCTTGAGAGCTGCTTGGAAGCCTGATGGTGTGTGAAGTTAGTGAGCCAAATGGAGTTGTTCTCCCACAAGAACCACTCGGCTGATCCTTCTTCAATATGCCCTTCACCCACCTGCAGTGTTTCCTTGATTGAATTAGCTCTCACACCAATATTTGCGTCTAGAGCCTTTGCATTGAGGGCTATCTGAAAACGGCTGTGGCGCTGAAGTTGCCTGTCAATGTGGAGTTGGTGGCATGTGAAACCCGCATGTGGAGCATTCGTTTGTGTGGGATGCTCTACCAGGTTCATTCCTAGATAATGCACTCAAAGGGCACTAAGCATAGAGTGTGAAAACTGAGTTTCCTTGAGAGCTGCTTGGAAGCCTGATGGTGTGTGAAGTTAGTGAGCCAAATGGTGTTGTTCTCCCACAAGAACCACTCGGCTGATCCTTCTTCAATATGCCCTTCACCAACATGCAGTGTTTCCTTGATTGAATTATCCACCACACCAATATTTGCGTCTAGAGCCTTTGCATTGAGGGCTATCTGAAAACGGCTGTGGCGCTGAAGTTGCCTGTCAATGTGGAGTTGGTGGCATGTGAAACCCGAATGTGGTGCATTCGTTTGCGTGGGATGTTCTACCAGGTTCATTCCTAGATAATGCACTCAAAGGGCACTAAGCATAGAGTGTGAAAACTGAGTTTCCTTGAGAGCTGCTTGGAAGCCTGATGGTGTGTGAAGTTAGTGAGCCAAATGGAGTTGTTCTCCCACTAGAACCACTCGGCTGATCCTTCTTCAATATGCCCTTCACCCACCTGCAGTGTTTCCTTGATTGAATTATCACCCACAGCAATATTTGCGTCTAGAGCCTTTGCATTGAGGGCTATCTGAAAACGGCTGTGGCGCTGAAGTTGCCAGTGAATGTGGAGTTGGTGGCATATGAAACCCGCATGTGGAGCATTCGTTTGTGTGGGATGTTCTACCAGGTTCATTCCTAGATAATGCACTCAAAGGGCACTAAGCATAGAGTGTGAAAACTGAGTTTCCTTGAGAGCTGCTTGGAAGCCTGATGGTGTGTGAAGTTAGTGAGCCAAATGGAGTTGTTCTCCCACAAGAACCACTCGGCTGATCCTTCTTCAATATGCCCTTCACCCACCTGCAGTGTTTCCTTGATTGAATTAGCTCTCACACCAATATTTGCGTCTAGAGCCTTTGCATTGAGGGCTATCTGAAAACGGCTGTGGCGCTGAAGTTGCCTGTGAATGTGGAGTTGGTGGCATGTGAAACCCGCATGTGGAGCATTCGTTTGTGTGGGATGCTCTACCAGGTTCATTCCTAGATAATTCACTCAAAGGGCACTAAGCATAGAGTGTGAAAACTGAGTTTCCTTGAGAGCTGCTTGGAAGCCTGATGGTGTGTGAAGTTAGTGAGCCAAATGGAGTTGTTCTCCCACAAGAACCACTCGGCTGATCCTTCCTCAATAAGCCCTTCACCAACATGCAGTGTTTCCTTGATTGAATTAGCTCTCACACCAATATTTGTGTCTAGAGCCTTTGCATTGAGGGCTATCTGAAAACGGCTGTGGCGCTGAAGTTGCCTGTGAATGTGGAGTTGGTGGCATGTGAAACCCGCATGTGGAGCATTCGTTTGTGTGGGATGCTCTACCAGGTTCATTCCCTCCCACAAGAACCACTCGGCTGATCCTTCTTCAATATGCCCTTCACCAACATGCAGTGTTTCCTTGATTGAATTATCCACCACACCAATATTTGCGTCTAGAGCCTTTGCATTGAGGGCTATCTGAAAACGGCTGTGGCGCTGAAGTTGCCTGTGAATGTGGAGTTGGTGGCATGTGAAACCCGCATGTGGAGCATTCGTTTTGTGTGGGATGTTCCACCAGGTTCATTCCTAGATAATTCACTCAAAGGGCACTAAGCATAGAGTGTGAAAACTGAGTTTTCCTTGAGAGCTGCTTGGAAAGCCTGATGGTGTGTGACGTTAGTGAGCCAAATGGAGTTGTTCTCGCCACAAGAACCACTCGGCTGATCCTTCTTCAATATGCCCTTCACACAACATGCATTGTTTCCTTGATTGAATTAGCTCTCACAGCACAATATTTGCGTCTAGAGCCTTTGCATTGAGGGCTATCTGAAAACGGCTGTGGCGCTGAAGTTGCCTGTGAATGTGGAGTTGGTGGCATGTGAAACCCGCATGTGGAGCATTCGTTTGTGTGGGATGCTCACCAAGCTTCATTTCAGTCCTAGGCACTCAAAGGGCACTAAGCATAGAGTGTGAAAACTGAGTTTCCTTGAGAGCTGCTTGGAAGCCTGATGGTGTGTGAAGTTAGTGAGCCAAATGGTGTTGTTCTCGCCACAAGAACCACTCGGCTGATCCTTCTTCAATATGCCCTTCACCAACATGCAGTGTTTCCTTGATTGAATTAGCTCTGACACCAATATTTGCGTCTAGAGCCTTTGCATTGAGGGCTATCTGAAAACGGCTGTGACGCTGAAGTTGCCTGTGAATGTGGAGTTGGTGGCATGTGAAACCCGCATGTGGAGCAATTCGTTTGTGTGGGATGTTTCCATCAGGTTCATTCCCTAGATAATGCACTCAAAGGGCACTAAGCATAGAGTGTGAAAACTGAGTTTCCTTGAGAGCTGCTTGGAAGCCTGATGGTGTGTGAAGTTAGTGAGCCAAATGGAGTTGTTCTCGCCCACAAGAACCACTCGGCTGATCCTTCTTCAATATGCCCTTCACCCACCTGCAGTGTTTCCTTGATTGAATTAGCTCTCACACCAATATTTGCGTCTAGAGCCTTTGCATTGAGGGCTATCTGAAAACGGCTGTGGCGCTGAAGTTGCCTGTGAATGTGGAGTTGGTGGCATGTGAAACCCGCATGTGGAGCATTCGTTTGTGTGGGATGCTCTACCAGGTTCATTCCTAGATAATGCACTCAAAGGGCACTAAGCATAGAGTGTGAAAAACTGAGTTTCCTTGAGAGCTGCTTGGAAGCCTGATGGTGTGTGAAGTTAGTGAGGCCAAATGGTGTTGTTCTCGCCCACAAGAACCACTCGGCTGATCCTTCTTCAATATGCCCTTCACCAACATGCAGTGTTTCCTTGATTGAATTATCCACCACACCAATGGTAGGCCTTTGCATTGAGGGCTCGGTCTGCATTGAGTGCTGGCTGATCAAAAACGGCTGTGGCCGCTGAAGTTGCCTGTCAATGTGGAGTTGGTGGCATGTGAAACCCGCATGTGGAGCATTCGTTTGTGTGGGATGTTCCACCAGGTTCATGCCCTAGATAATGCACTCAAAGGGCCACTAAGCATAGAGTGTGAAAAACTGAGTTTCCTTGAGAGCTGCTTGGAAGCCTGATGGTGTGTGACGTTAGTGAGCCAAATGGAGTTGTTCTCCCACAAGAACCACTCGGCTGATCCTTCTTCAATATGCCCTTCACCAACATGCAGTGTTTCCTTGATTGAATTAGCTCTCACACCAATATTTGCGCTCTAGAGCCTTTGCATTGAGGGCTATCTTGAAAACGGCTGTGGCGCTGCAGTTGCCTGTGAATGTGGAGTTGGTGGCATGTGAAACCCGCATGTGGAGCATTCGTTTGTGTGGGATGCTCACCAAGCTTCATTTCAGTCCTAGGGCACTCAAAGGGCACTAAGCATAGAGTGTGAAAACTGAGTTTCCTTGAGAGCTGCTTGGAAGCCTGATGGTGTGTGAAGTTAGTGAGCCAAATGGTGTTGTTCTCCCACAAGAACCACTCGGGCTGATCCTTCTGTCAATATGCCCTTCACCAACATGCAGTGTTTCCTTGATTGAATTAGCTCTCACACCAATATTTGCGTCTAGAGCCTTTGCATTGAGGGCTATCTGAAAACGGCTTGTGGCGCTGAAGTTGCCTGTGAATGTGGAGTTGGTGGCATGTGAAACCCGCATGTGGAGCATTCGTTTGTGTGGGATGTTCCACCAGGTTCATTCCTAGATAATGCACTCAAAGGGCACTAAGCATAGAGTGTGAAAACTGAGTTTCCTTGAGAGCTGCTTGGAAGCCTGATGGTGTGTGAAGTTAGTGAGCCAAATGGAGTTGTTCTCCCACAAGAACCACTCGGCTGATCCTTCTTCAATATGCCCTTCACCCACCTGCAGTGTTTCCTTGATTGAATTAGCTCTCACACCAATATTTGCGTCTAGAGCCTTTGCATTGAGGGCTATCTGAAAACGGCTGTGGCGCTGAAGTTGCCTGTCAATGTGGAGTTGGTGGCATGTGAAACCCGCATGTGGAGCATGTCGTTTTGTGTGGGATGCTCTACCAGGTTCATTCCTAGATAATGCACTCAAAGGGCACTAAGCATAGAGTGTGAAAACTGAGTTTCCTTGAGAGCTGCTTGGAAGCCTGATGGTGTGTGAAGTTAGTGAGCCAAATGGAGTTGTTCTCGCCACAAGAACCACTCGGCTGATCCTTCTTCAATATGCCCTTCACCAACATGCAGTGTTTCCTTGATTGAATTAGCTCTCACACGCAATATTTGCGTCTAGAGCCTTTGCATTGAGGGCTATCTGAAAACGGCTGTGGCGCTGAAGTTGCCTGTGAATGTGGAGTTGGTGGCATGTGAAACCCGCATGTGGAGCATTCGTTTGTGTGGGATGCTCTACCAGGTTCATTCCTAGATTAATGCACTCAAAGGGCACTAAGCATAGAGTGTGAAAACTGAGTTTCCTTGAGAGCTGCTTGGAAGCCTGATGGTGTGTGAAGTTAGTGAGCCAAATGGTGTTGTTCTCCCACAAGAACCACTCGGCTGATCCTTCTTCAATATGCCCTTCACCAACATGCAGTGTTTCCTTGATTGAATTATCCACCACACCAATATTTGCGTCTAGAGCCTTTGCATTGAGGGCTATCTGAAAACGGCTGTGGCGCTGAAGTTGCCTGTCAATGTGGAGTTGGTGGCATGTGAAACCCGAATGTGGTGCATTCGTTTGCGTGGGATGTTCTACCCAGGTTCATTCCTAGATAATGCACTCAAAGGGCACTAAGCATAGAGTGTGAAAACTGAGTTTCCTTGAGAGCTGCTTGGAAGCCTGATGGTGTGTGAAGTTAGTGAGGCCAAATGGAGTTGTTCTCGCCACAAGAACCACTCGGGCTTGATCCTTCTTCAATATGCCCTTCACCCACACCTGCAGTGTTTCCTTGATTGAATTATCACCCACAGCAATATTTGCGTCTAGAGCCTTTGCATTGAGGGCTATCTGAAAACGGCTGTGGCGCTGAAGTTGCCAGTGAATGTGGAGTTGGTGGCATATGAAACCCGCATGTGGAGCATGTCGTTTGTGTGGGATGTTTCTAGCCAGGTTCATTCCTAGATAATGCACTCAAAGGGCACTAAGCATAGAGTGTGAAAACTGAGTTTCCTTGAGAGCTGCTTGGAAGCCTGATGGTGTGTGAAGTTAGTGAGCCAAATGGAGTTGTTCTCGCCACAAGAACCACTCGGCTGATCCTTCTTCAATATGCCCTTCACCCACCTGCAGTGTTTCCTTGATTGAATTAGCTCTCACAGCGCAATATTTGCGTCTAGAGCCTTTGCATTGAGGGCTATCTGAAAACGGCTGTGGCGCTGAAGTTGCCTGTGAATGTGGAGTTGGTGGCATGTGAAACCCGCATGTGGAGCATGTCGTTTGTGTGGGATGCTCTACCCAGGTTCATTCCTAGATAATTCACTCAAAGGGCACTAAGCATAGAGTGTGAAAACTGAGTTTCCTTGAGAGCTGCTTGGAAGCCTGATGGTGTGTGAAGTTAGTGAGCCAAATGGAGTTGTTCTCGGCCCACAAGAACCACTCGGCTGATCCTTCCTCAATAAGCCCCTTCACCAACATGCAGTGTTTCCCTTGATTGAATTAGCTCTGACACCAATATTTGTGTCTAGAGCCTTTGCATTGAGGGCTATCTGAAAACGGCTGTGGCGCTGAAGTTGCCTGTGAATGTGGAGTTGGTGGCATGTGAAACCCGCATGTGGAGCATTCGTTTGTGTGGGATGCTCTACCAGGTTCATTCCTAGATAATGCACTCAAAGGGCACTAAGCATAGAGTGTGAAAACTGAGTTTCCTTGAGAGCTGCTTGGAAGCCTGATGGTGTGTGAAGTTAGTGAGCCAAATTGAGTTGTTCTCGCCACAAGAACCACTCGGCTGATCCTTCTTCAATATGCCCTTCACCAACATGCAGTGTTTCCTTGATTGAATTATCACCACCACACCAATATTTGCGTCTAGAGCCTTTGCATTGAGGGCTATCTGAAAACGGCTGTGGTGCTGAAGTTGCCTGTGAATGTGGAGTTGGTGGCATGTGAAACCCGCATGTGGAGCATTCGTTTGTGTGGGATGTTCCACAGGTTTCATTCCCTAGATAATGCACTCAAAGGGGCACTAAGCATAGAGTGTGAAAACTGAGTTTCCTTGAGAGCTGCTTGGAAGCCTGATGGTGTGTGAAGTTAGTGAGCCAAATGGAGTTGTTCTCGCCACAAGAACCACTCGGGCTGATCCTTCTTCAATATGCCCCTTCACCAACATGCAGTGTTTCCTTGATTGAATTAGCTCTCACAGCCAATATTTGCGTCTAGAGCCTTTGCATTGAGGGCTATCTGAAAACGGCTGTGGCGCTGCAGTTGCCTGTGAATGTGGAGTTGGTGGCATGTGAAACCCGCATGTGGAGCATTTCGTTTGTGTGGGATGCTCACCAAGCTTCATTTCAGTCCTAGGCACTCAAAGGGCACTAAGCATAGAGTGTGAAAACTGAGTTTCCTTGAGAGCTGCTTGGAAGCCTGATGGTGTGTGAAGTTAGTGAGCCAAATGGAGTTGTTCTCCCACAAGAACCACTCGGCTGATCCTTCTTCAATATGCCCTTCACCCACCTGCAGTGTTTCCTTGATTGAATTAGCTCTCGACACCAATATTTGCGTCTAGAGCCTTTGCATTGAGGGCTATCTGAAAACGGCTGTGGCGCTGAAGTTGCCTGTGAATGTGGAGTTGGTGGCATGTGAAACCCGCATGTGGAGCATTCGTTTGTGTGGGATGCTCTAGCCAGGTTTCATGTCCTAGATAATGCACTCAAAGGGCACTAAGCATAGAGTGTGAAAACTGAGTTTCCTTGAGAGCTGCTTGGAAGCCTGATGGTGTGTGAAGTTAGTGAGCCAAATGGAGTTGTTCTCGCCACAAGAACCACTCGGCTGATCCTTCTTCAATATGCCCTTCACCAACATGCAGTGTTTCCTTGATTGAATTAGCTCTCACACCAATATTTGCGTCTAGAGCCTTTGCATTGAGGGGCTATCTGAAAACGGCTGTGTGCGCTGAAGTTGCCTGTGAATGTGGAGTTGGTGGCATGTGAAACCCGCATGTGGAGCATTCGTTTGTGTGGGATGCTCTACCAGGTTCATTCCTAGATAATGCACTCAAAGGGGCACTAAGCATAGAGTGTGAAAACTGAGTTTCCTTGAGAGCTGCTTGGAAGCCTGATGGTGTGTGAAGTTAGTGAGGCCAAATGGAGTTGTTCTCCCGCCACAAGAACCCACTCGGCTGATCCTTCTTCAATATGCCCTTCACCAACATGCAGTGTTTCCTTGATTGAATTAGCTCTGACACCAATATTTGCGTCTAGAGCCTTTGCATTGAGGGCTATCTGAAAACGGCTGTGGCGCTGCAGTTGCCTGTGAATGTGGAGTTGGTGGCATGTGAAACCCGCATGTGGAGCATTCGTTTGTGTGGGATGCTCACCTAAGCTTCATTTCAGTCCTAGGCACTCAAAGGGCACTAAGCATAGAGTGTGAAAACTGAGTTTCCTTGAGAGCTGCTTGGAAGCCTGATGGTGTGTGAAGTTAGTGAGCCAAATGGAGTTGTTCTCTGCCACAAGAACCACTCGGCTGATCCTTCTTCAATATGCCCTTCACCAACATGCAGTGTTTCCTTGATTGAATTAGCTCTGACACCAATATTTGCGTCTAGAGCCTTTGCATTGAGGGCTATCTGAAAACGGCTGTGGCGCTGAAGTTGCCTGTGAATGTGGAGTTGGTGGCATGTGAAACCCGCATGTGGAGCATTCGTTTGTGTGGGATGCTCACCAAGCTTCATTTCAGTCCTAGGCACTCAAAGGGGCACTAAGCATAGATTGTGAAAACTGAGTATCCTTGAGAGCTGCTTGGAAGCCTGATGGTGTGTGAAGTTAGTGAGCCAAATGGAGTTGTTCTCGCCACAAGAACCACTCGGCTGATCCTTCTTCAATATGCCCCTTCACCAACATGCAGTGTTTCCCTTGATTGAATTAGCTCTCACTGACCAATATTTGCGTCTAGAGCCTTTGCATTGAGGGCTATCTGAAAAACGGCTGTGGCGCTGAAGTTGCCTGTGAATGTGGAGTTGGTGGCATATGAAACCCGCATGTGGAGCATTCGTTTGTGTGGGATGCTCACCAAGCTTCATTTTCAGTTAGGGTACTCAAAGGGCACTAAGCATAGAGTGTGAAAACTGAGTTTCCTTGAGAGCTGCTTGGAAGCCTGATGGTGTGTGAAGTTAGTGAGCCAACTGGAGTTGTTCTCGGCCACAAGAACCACTCGGCTGATCCTTCTTCAATAAGCCATTCACCAACATGCAGTGTTTTCCTTGATTGAATTAACTCTGACACCAATATTTGTTTCTAGAGCATTTGCATTGAGGGCTATCTGAAACGGCTGTGGTGCTGAAGTTGCCTGAGAATGTTGAGTTGGTGGCATGTGAAACCCGCATGTGGAGCATTCGTTTGTGTGGGATGCTCTAGCCAGGTTCATTCCTAGATAATGCACTCAAAGGGCACTAAGCATAGAGTGTGAAAACTGAGTTTCCTTGAGAGCTGCTTGGAAGCCTGATGGTGTGTGAAGTTAGTGAGGCCAAATGGAGTTGTTCTCCCACAAGAACCACTCGGCTGATCCTTCTTCAATATGCCCTTCACCAACATGCAGTGTTTCCTTGATTGAATTAGCTCTCTCACACCAATATTTGCGTCTAGAGCCTTTGCATTGAGGGCTATCTGAAAACGGCTGTGGCGCTGAAGTTGCCTCTCAATGTGGAGTTGGTGGCATGTGAAACCCGCATGTGGAGCATTCGTTTGTGTGGGATGCTCTACCAGGTTCATTCCTAGATAATGCACTCAAAGGGCACTAAGCATAGAGTGTGAAAACTGAGTTTCCTTGTAGAGCTGCTTGGAAGCCTGATGGTGTGTGAAGTTAGTGAGCCAAATGGAGTTGTTCTCGCCACAAGAACCACTCGGCTGATCCTTCTTCAATATGCCCTTCACCAACATGCAGTGTTTCCTTGATTGAATTAGCTCTCACACCAATATTTGCGTCTAGAGCCTTTGCATTGAGGGCTATCTGAAAACGGCTGTGGCGCTGAAGTTGCCTGTGAATGTGGAGTTGGTGGCATGTGAAATCCGCATGTGGAGCATTCGTTTGTGTGGGATGCTCACCAAGCTTCATTTCAGTCCTAGGCACTCAAAGGGCACTAAGCATAGATTGTGAAAACTGAGTATCCTTGAGAGCTGGTTGGAAGCCTGATGGTGTGTGAAGTTAGTGAGCCAAATGGAGTTGTTCTCCCACAAGAACCACTCGGCTGATCCTTCTTCAATATGCCCTTCACCAGCATGCAGTGTTTCCTTGATTGAATTAGCTCTCACGACCAATATTTGCGTCTAGAGCCTTTGCATTGAGGGCTATCTGAAAACGGCTGTGGCGCTGAAGTTGCCTGTGAATGTGGAGTTGGTGGCATATGAAACCCGCATGTGGAGCATTCGTTTGTGTGGGATGCTCACCAAGCTTCATTTCAGTTAGGTACTCAAAGCGCACTAAGCATAGAGTGTGAAAACTGAGTTTCCTTGAGAGCTGGTTGGAAGCCTGATGGTGTGTGAAGTTAGTGAGCCAAATGGAGTTGTTCTCCCACAAGAACCACTCGGCTGATCCTTCTTCAATAAGCCATTCACCAACATGCAGTGTTTCCTTGATTGAATTAACTCTGACACCAATATTTGTTTCTAGAGCATTTGCATTGAGGGCTATCTGAAAACGGCTGTGGTGCTGAAGTTGCCTGTGAATGTGGAGTTGGTGGCATATGAAACCCGCATGTGGAGCATTCGTTTGTGTGGGATGCTCACCAAGCTTCATTTCAGTTAGGTACTCAAAGCGCACTAAGCATAGAGTGTGAAAACTGAGTTTCCTTGAGAGCTGCTTGGAAGCCTGATGGTGTGTGAAGTTAGTGAGCCAAATGGAGTTGTTCTCCCACAAGAACCACTCGGCTGATCCTTCTTCAATATGCCCTTCACCAACATGCAGTGTTTCCTTGATTGAATTAGCTCTCACACCAATATTTGCGTCTAGAGCCTTTGCATTGAGGGCTATCTGAAAACGGCTGTGGCGCTGACGTTGCCTGTCAATGTGGAGTTGGTGGCATGTGAAACCCGAATGTGGTGCATTCGTTTGCGTGGGATGTTCTACCAGGTTCATTCCTAGATAATGCACTCAAAGGGCACTAAGCATAGAGTGTGAAAACTGAGTTTCCTTGAGAGCTGCTTGGAAGCCTGATGGTGTGTGAAGTTAGTGAGCCAAATGGAGTTGTTCTCCCACAAGAACCACTCGGCTGATCCTTCTTCAATATGCCCTTCACCAACATGCAGTGTTTCCTTGATTGAATTAGCTCTCACACCAATATTTGCGTCTAGAGCCTTTGCATTGAGGGCTATCTGAAAACGGCTGTGGCGCTGAAGTTGCCTGTGAATGTGGAGTTGGTGGCATATGAAACCCGCATGTGGAGCATTCGTTTGTGTGGGATGCTCACCAAGCTTCATTTCAGTTAGGTACTCAAAGCGCACTAAGCATAGAGTGTGAAAACTGAGTTTCCTTGAGAGCTGCTTGGAAGCCTGATGGTGTGTGAAGTTAGTGAGCCAAATGGAGTTGTTCTCCCACAAGAACCACTCGGCTGATCCTTCTTCAATATGCCCTTCACCAACATGCAGTGTTTCCTTGATTGAATTAGCTCTCACACCAATATTTGCGTCTAGAGCCTTTGCATTGAGGGCTATCTGAAAACTGCTGTGGCGCTGAAGTTGCCTGTGAATGTGGAGTTGGTGGCATGTGAAAACCGCATGTGGAGCATTCGTTTGTGTGGGATGCTCTACCAGGTTCATTCCTAGATAATGCACTCAAAGGGCACTAAGCATAGAGTGTGAAAACTGAGTTTCCTTGAGAGCTGCTTGGAAGCCTGATGGTGTGTGAAGTTAGTGAGCCAAATGGAGTTGTTCTCCCACAAGAACCACTCGGCTGATCCTTCTTCAATAAGCCATTCACCAACATGCAGTGTTTCCTTGATTGAATTAGCTCTGACACCAATATTTGTGTCTAGAGCCTTTGCATTGAGGGCTATCTGAAAACGGCTGTGGCGCTGAAGTTGCCTGAGAATGTGGAGTTGGTGGCATGTGAAACCCGCATGTGGAGCATTCGTTTGTGTGGGATGCTCTACCAGGTTCATTCCTAGATAATGCACTCAAAGGGCACTAAGCATAGAGTGTGAAAACTGAGTTTCCTTGAGAGCTGCTTGGAAGCCTGATGGTGTGTGAAGTTAGTGAGCCAAATGGAGTTGTTCTCCCACAAGAACCACTCGGCTGATCCTTCTTCAATATGCCCTTCACCAACATGCAGTGTTTCCTTGATTGAATTAGCTCTCACACCAATATTTGCGTCTAGAGCCTTTGCATTGAGGGCTATCTGAAAACGGCTGTGGCGCTGAAGTTGCCTGTGAATGTGGAGTTGGTGGCATATGAAACCCGCATGTGGAGCATTCGTTTGTGTGGGATGCTCACCAAGCTTCATTTCAGTTAGGTACTCAAAGCGCACTAAGCATAGAGTGTGAAAACTGAGTTTCCTTGAGAGCTGGTTGGAAGCCTGATGGTGTGTGAAGTTAGTGAGCCAAATGGAGTTGTTCTCCCACAAGAACCACTCGGCTGATCCTTCTTCAATATGCCCTTCACCAACATGCAGTGTTTCCTTGATTGAATTAGCTCTCACACCAATATTTGCGTCTAGAGCCTTTGCATTGAGGGCTATCTGAAAACGGCTGGGGCGCTGAAGTTGCCTGTCAATGTGGAGTTGGTGGCATGTGAAACCCGCATGTGGAGCATTCGTTTGTGTGGGATGCTCTACCAGGTTCATTCCTAGATAATGCACTCAAAGGGCACTAAGCATAGAGTGTGAAAACTGAGTTTCCTTGAGAGCTGCTTGGAAGCCTGATGGTGTGTGAAGTTAGTGAGCCAAATGGAGTTGTTCTCCAACAAGAACCACTCGGCTGATCCTTCTTCAATATGCCCTTCACCAACATGCAGTGTTTCCTTGATTGAATTAGCTCTCACACCAATATTTGCGTCTAGAGCCTTTGCATTGAGGGCTATCTGAAAACGGCTGTGGCGCTGAAGTTGCCTGTGAATGTGGAGTTGCTGGCATGTGAAACCCGCATGTGGAGCATTCGTTTGTGTGGGATGCTCACCAAGCTTCATTTCAGTCCTAGGCTCTCAAAGGGCACTAAGCATAGAGTGTGAAAACTGAGTTTCCTTGAGAGCTGCTTGGAAGCCTGATGGTGTGTGAAGTTAGTGAGCCAAATGGAGTTGTTCTCCCACAAGAACCACTCGGCTGATCCTTCTTCAATATGCCCTTCACCAACATGCAGTGTTTCCTTGATTGAATTAGCTCTCACACCAATATTTGCGTCTAGAGCCTTTGCATTGAGGGCTATCTGAAAACGGCTGTGGCGCTGAAGTTGCCTGTGAATGTGGAGTTGGTGGCATGTGAAACCCGCATATGGAGCATTCGTTTGTGTGGGATGCTCTACCAGGTTCATTCCTAGATAATGCACTCAAAGGGCACTAAGCATAGAGTGTGAAAACTGAGTTTCCTTGAGAGCTGCTTGGAAGCCTGATGGTGTGTGAAGTTAGTGAGCCAAATGGAGTTGTTCTCCCACAACAACCACTCGGCTGATCCTTCTTCAATATGCCCTTCACCAACATGCAGTGTTTCCTTGATTGAATTAGCTCTGACACCAATATTTGCGTCTAGAGCCTTTGCATTGTGGGCTATCTGAAAACGGCTGTGGCGCTGAAGTTGCCTGTGAATGTGGAGTTGGTGGCATGTGAAACCCGCATGTGGAGCATTCGTTTGTGTGGGATATTCTACCAGGTTCATTCCTAGATAATGCACTCAAAGGGCACTAAGCATAGAGTGTGAAAACTGAGTTTCCTTGAGAGCTGCTTGGAAGCCTGATGGTGTGTGAAGTTAGTGAGCCAAATGGAGTTGTTCTCCAACAAGAACCACTCGGCTGATCCTTCTTCAATATGCCCTTCACCAACATGCAGTGTTTCCTTGATTGAATTAGCTCTGACACCAATATTTGTGTCTAGAGCCTTTGCATTGAGGGCTATCTGAAAACAGCTGTGGCGCTGAAGTTGCCTGTGAATGTGGAGTTGGTGGCATGTGAAACCCGCATGTGGAGCATTCGTTTGTGTGGGATGTTCTACCAGGTTCATTCCTAGATAATGCACTCAAAGGGCACTAAGCATAGAGTGTGAAAACTGAGTTTCCTTGAGAGCTGCTTGGAAGCCTGATGGTGTGTGAAGTTAGTGAGCCAAATGGAGTTGTTCTCCCACAAGAACCACTCGGCTGATCCTTCTTCAATATGCCCTTCACCAACATGCAGTGTTTCCTTGATTGAATTAGCTCTGACACCAATATTTGCGTCTAGAGCCTTTGCATTGTGGGCTATCTGAAAACGGCTGTGTCGCTGAAGTTGCCTGTGAATGTGGAGTTGGTGGCATGTGAAACCCGCATGTGGAGCATTCGTTTGTGTGGATGTTCTACCAGGTTCATTCCTAGATAATGCACTCAAAGGGCACTAAGCATAGAGTGTGAAAACTGAGTTTCCTTGAGAGCTGCTTGGAAGCCTGATGGTGTGTGAAGTTAGTGAGCCAAATGGAGTTGTTCTCCCACAAGAACCACTCGGCTGATCCTTCTTCAATATGCCCTTCACCAACATGCAGTGTTTCCTTGATTGAATTAGCTCTCACACCAATATTTGCGTCTAGAGCCTTTGCATTGAGGGCTATCTGAAACAGCTGTGGCGCTGAAGTTGCCTGTGAATGTGGAGTTGGTGGCATGTGAAACCCGCATGTGGAGCATTCGTTTGTGTGGGATGCTCACCAAGCTTCATTCAGTCCTAGGTACTCAAAGGGCACTAAGCATGGAGTGTGAAAACTGAGGTTCCTTGAGAGCTGCTTGGATGCCTGATGGTGTGTGAAGTTAGTGAGCCAAATGGAGTTGTTCTCCCACAAGAACCACTCGGCTGATCCTTCTTCAATATGCCCTTCACCAACATGCAGTGTTTCCTTGATTGAATTATCCCCACAGCAATATTTGCGTCTAGAGCCTTTGCATTGAGGGCTATCTGAAAACGGCTGTGGCGCTGAAGTTGCCTGTCAATGTGGAGTTGGTGGCATGTGAAACCCGCATGTGGAGCATTCGTTTGTGTGTGATGTACTACCAGGTTCATTCCTAGATAATGCACTCAAAGGGCACTAAGCATAGAGTGTGAAAACTGAGTTTCCTTGAGAGCTGCTTGGAAGCCTGATGGTGTGTGAAGTTAGTGAGCCAAATGGAGTTGTTCTCCACAAGAACCACTCGGCTGATCCTTCTTCAATATGCCTTCACCAACATGCAGTGTTTCCTTGATTGAATTAGCTCTCACACCAATATTTGCGTCTAGAGCCTTTGCATTGAGGGCTATCTGAAAACTGCTGTGGCGCTGAAGTTGCCTGTGAATGTGGAGTTGGTGGCATGTGAAAACCGCATGTGGAGCATTCGTTTGTGTGGGATGCTCTACCAGGTTCATTCCTAGATAATGCACTCAAAGGGCACTAAGCATAGAGTGTGAAAACTGAGTTTCCTTGAGAGCTGCTTGGAAGCCTGATGGTGTGTGAAGTTAGTGAGCCAAATGGAGTTGTTCTCCCACAAGAACCACTCGGCTGATCCTTCTTCAATAAGCCATTCACCAACATGCAGTGTTTCCTTGATTGAATTAGCTCTGACACCAATATTTGTGTCTAGAGCCTTTGCATTGAGGGCTATCTGAAAAACGGGCTGTGGCGCTGAAGTTGCCTGAGAATGTGGAGTTGGTGGCATGTGAAACCCGCATGTGGAGCATTCGTTTGTGTGGGATGCTCTACCAGGTTCATTCCTAGATAATGCACTCAAAGGGCACTAAGCATAGAGTGTGAAAACTGAGTTTCCTTGAGAGCTGCTTGGAAGCCTGATGGTGTGTGAAGTTAGTGAGCAAATGGAGTTGTTCTCCCACAAGAACCACTCGGCTGATCCTTCTTCAATATGCCCTTCACCAACATGCAGTGTTTCCTTGATTGAATTAGCTCTCACACCAATATTTGCGTCTAGAGCCTTTGCATTGAGGGCTATCTGAAAACGGCTGTGGCGCTGAAGTTGCCTGTGAATGTGGAGTTGGTGGCATATGAAACCCGCATGTGGAGCATTCGTTTGTGTGGGATGCTCACCAAGCTTCATTTCAGTTAGGTACTCAAAGCGCACTAAGCATAGAGTGTGAAAACTGAGTTTCCTTGAGAGCTGCTTGGAAGCCTGATGGTGTGTGAAGTTAGTGAGCCAAATGGAGTTGTTCTCCCACAAGAACCACTCGGCTGATCCTTCTTCAATATGCCCTTCACCAACATGCAGTGTTTCCTTGATTGAATTAGCTCTCACACCAATATTTGCGTCTAGAGCCTTTGCATTGAGGGCTATCTGAAAACGGCTGTGGCGCTGAAGTTGCCTGTCAATGTGGAGTTGGTGGCATGTGAAACCCGCATGTGGAGCATTCGTTTGTGTGGGATGCTCTACCAGGTTCATTCCTAGATAATGCACTCAAAGGGCACTAAGCATAGAGTGTGAAAACTGAGTTTCCTTGAGAGCTGCTTGGAAGCCTGATGGTGTGTGAAGTTAGTGAGCCAAATGGAGTTGTTCTCCAACAAGAACCACTCGGCTGATCCTTCTTCAATATGCCCTTCACCAACATGCAGTGTTTCCTTGATTGAATTAGCTCTCACACCAATATTTGCGTCTAGAGCCTTTGCATTGAGGGCTATCTGAAAACGGCTGTGGCGCTGAAGTTGCCTGTGAATGTGGAGTTGCTGGCATGTGAAACCCGCATGTGGAGCATTCGTTTGTGTGGGATGCTCACCAAGCTTCATTTCAGTCCTAGGCTCTCAAAGGGCACTAAGCATAGAGTGTGAAAACTGAGTTTCCTTGAGAGCTGCTTGGAAGCCTGATGGTGTGTGAAGTTAGTGAGCCAAATGGAGTTGTTCTCCCACAAGAACCACTCGGCTGATCCTTCTTCAATATGCCCTTCACCAACATGCAGTGTTTCCTTGATTGAATTAGCTCTCACACCAATATTTGCGTCTAGAGCCTTTGCATTGAGGGCTATCTGAAAACGGCTGTGGCGCTGAAGTTGCCTGTGAATGTGGAGTTGGTGGCATGTGAAACCCGCATATGGAGCATTCGTTTGTGTGGGATGCTCTACCAGGTTCATTCCTAGATAATGCACTCAAAGGGCACTAAGCATAGAGTGTGAAAACTGAGTTTCCTTGAGAGCTGCTTGGAAGCCTGATGGTGTGTGAAGTTAGTGAGCCAAATGGAGTTGTTCTCCCACAACAACCACTCGGCTGATCCTTCTTCAATATGCCCTTCACCAACATGCAGTGTTTCCTTGATTGAATTAGCTCTGACACCAATATTTGCGTCTAGAGCCTTTGCATTGTGGGCTATCTGAAAACGGCTGTGGCGCTGAAGTTGCCTGTGAATGTGGAGTTGGTGGCATGTGAAACCCGCATGTGGAGCATTCGTTTGTGTGGGATATTCTACCAGGTTCATTCCTAGATAATGCACTCAAAGGGCACTAAGCATAGAGTGTGAAAACTGAGTTTCCTTGAGAGCTGCTTGGAAGCCTGATGGTGTGTGAAGTTAGTGAGCCAAATGGAGTTGTTCTCCAACAAGAACCACTCGGCTGATCCTTCTTCAATATGCCCTTCACCAACATGCAGTGTTTCCTTGATTGAATTAGCTCTGACACCAATATTTGTGTCTAGAGCCTTTGCATTGAGGGCTATCTGAAAACAGCTGTGGCGCTGAAGTTGCCTGTGAATGTGGAGTTGGTGGCATGTGAAACCCGCATGTGGAGCATTCGTTTGTGTGGGATGTTCTACCAGGTTCATTCCTAGATAATGCACTCAAAGGGCACTAAGCATAGAGTGTGAAAACTGAGTTTCCTTGAGAGCTGCTTGGAAGCCTGATGGTGTGTGAAGTTAGTGAGCCAAATGGAGTTGTTCTCCCACAAGAACCACTCGGCTGATCCTTCTTCAATATGCCCTTCACCAACATGCAGTGTTTCCTTGATTGAATTAGCTCTGACACCAATATTTGCGTCTAGAGCCTTTGCATTGTGGGCTATCTGAAAACGGCTGTGTCGCTGAAGTTGCCTGTGAATGTGGAGTTGGTGGCATGTGAAACCCGCATGTGGAGCATTCGTTTGTGTGGGATGTTCTACCAGGTTCATTCCTAGATAATGCACTCAAAGGGCACTAAGCATAGAGTGTGAAAACTGAGTTTCCTTGAGAGCTGCTTGGAAGCCTGATGGTGTGTGAAGTTAGTGAGCCAAATGGAGTTGTTCTCCCACAAGAACCACTCGGCTGATCCTTCTTCAATATGCCCTTCACCAACATGCAGTGTTTCCTTGATTGAATTAGCTCTCACACCAATATTTGCGTCTAGAGCCTTTGCATTGAGGGCTATCTGAAAACAGCTGTGGCGCTGAAGTTGCCTGTGAATGTGGAGTTGGTGGCATGTGAAACCCGCATGTGGAGCATTCGTTTGTGTGGGATGCTCACCAAGCTTCATTTCAGTCCTAGGTACTCAAAGGGCACTAAGCATGGAGTGTGAAAACTGAGTTTCCTTGAGAGCTGCTTGGATGCCTGATGGTGTGTGAAGTTAGTGAGCCAAATGGAGTTGTTCTCCCACAAGAACCACTCGGCTGATCCTTCTTCAATATGCCCTTCACCAACATGCAGTGTTTCCTTGATTGAATTATCCCCCACAGCAATATTTGCGTCTAGAGCCTTTGCATTGAGGGCTATCTGAAAACGGCTTGGCGCTGAAGTTGCCTGTCAATGTGGAGTTGGTGGCATGTGAAACCCGCATGTGGAGCATTCGTTTGTGTGTGATGTACTACCAGGTTCATTCCTAGATAATGCACTCAAAGGGCACTAAGCATAGAGTGTGAAAACTGAGTTTCCTTGAGAGCTGCTTGGAAGCCTGATGGTGTGTGAAGTTAGTGAGCCAAATGGAGTTGTTCTCCCACAAGAACCACTCGGCTGATCCTTCTTCAATATGCCCTTCACCAACATGCAGTGTTTCCTTGATTGAATTAGCTCTCACACCAATATTTGCGTCTAGAGCCTTTGCATTGAGGGCTATCTGAAAACGGCTGTGGCGCTGAAGTTGCCTGTCAATGTGGAGTTGGTGGCATGTGAAACCCGCATGTGGAGCATTCGTTTGTGTGGGATGCTCTACCAGGTTCATTCCTAGATAATTCACTCAAAGGGCACTAAGCATAGAGTGTGAAAACTGAGTTTCCTTGAGAGCTGCTTGGAAGCCTGATGGTGTGTGAAGTTAGTGAGCCAAATGGAGTTGTTTTCCCACAAGAACCACTCGGCTGATCTTTCTTCAATATGCCCTTCACCAACATGCAGTGTTTCCTTGATTGAATTAGCTCTGACACCAATGTTTGCGTCTAGAGCCTTTGCATTGAGGGCTATCTGAAAACGGCTGTGGCGCTGAAGTTGCCTGTGAATGTGGAGTTGGTGGCATGTGAAACCCGCATATGGAGCATTCGTTTGTGTGGGATGCTCTACCAGGTTCATTCCTAGATAATGCACTCAAAGGGCACTAAGCATAGAGTGTGAAAACTGAGTTTCCTTGAGAGCTGCTTGGAAGCCTGATGGTGTGTGAAGTTAGTGAGCCAAATGGAGTTGTTCTCCCACAAGAACCACTCGGCTGATCCTTCTTCAATATGCCCTTCACCAACATGCAGTGTTTCCTTGATTGAATTATCCCCCACACCAATATTTGCGTCTAGAGCCTTTGCATTGAGGGCTATCTGAAAACGGCTGTGGCGCTGAAGTTGCCTGTCAATGTGGAGTTGGTGGCATGTGAAACCCGCTTGTGGAGCATTCGTTTGTGTGGGATGCTCTACCAGGTTCATTCCTAGATAATTCACTCAAAGGGCACTAAGCATAGAGTGTGAAAACTGAGTTTCCTTGAGAGCTGGTTGGAAGCCTGATGGTGTGTGAAGTTAGTGAGCCAAATGGAGTTGTTCTCCCACAAGAACCACTAGGATGATCCTTCTTCAATATGCCCTTCACCAACATGCAGTGTTTCCTTGATTGAATTAGCTCTCACACCAATATTTGCGTCTAGAGCCTTTGCATTGAGGGCTATCTGAAAACGGCTGTGGCGCTGAAGTTGCCTGTCAATGTGGAGTTGCTGGCATGTGAAACCCGCATGTGGAGCATTCGTTTGTGTGGGATGTTCTACCAGGGTCTTTCCTAGATAATGCACTCAAAGGGCACTAAGCATAGAGTGTGAAAACTGAGTTTCCTTGAGAGCTGCTTGGAAGCCTGATGGTGTGTGAAGTTAGTGAGCCAAATGGAGTTGTTTTCCCACAAGAACCACTCGGCTGATCCTTCTTCAATATGCCCTTCACCAACATGCAGTGTTTCCTTGATTGAATTAGCTCTCACACCAATATTTGCGTCTAGAGCCTTTGCATTGAGGGCTATCTGAAAACGGCTGTGGCGCTGAAGTTGCCTGTGAATGTGGAGTTGGTGGCATGTGAAACCCGCATGTGGAGCATTCGTTCGTGTGGGATGCTCTACCAGGTTCATTCCTAGATAATGCACTAAAAGGGCACTAAGCATAGAGTGTGAAAACTGAGTTTCCTTGAGAGCTGCTTGGAAGCCTGATGGTGTGTGAAGTTAGTGAGCCAAATGGAGCTGTTCTCCCACAAGAACCACTCGGCTGATCCTTCTTCAATATGCCCTTCACCAACATGCAGTGTTTCCTTGATTGAATTAGCTCTGACACCAATATTTGTGTCTAGAGCCTTTGCATTGAGGGCTATCTGAAAACGTCTGTGGCGCTGAAGTTGCCTGTTAATGTCGAGTTGGTGGCATGTGAAACCGTCATGTGGAGCATTCGTTTGTGTGGGATGCTCACCAAGCTTCATTTCAGTCCTAGGTATTCAAAGGGCACTAAGCATAGAGTGTGAAAACTGAGTTTCCTTGAGAGCTGCTTGGAAGCCTGATGGTGTGTGAAGTTAGTGAGCCAAATGGAGTTGTTCTCCCACAAGAACCACTCGGCTGATCCTTCTTCAATATGCCCTTCACCAACATGCAGTGTTTCCTTGATTGAATTAGCTCTCACACCAATATTTGCGTCTAGAGCCTTTGCATTGAGGGCTATCTGAAAAACGGCTGTGGCGCTGAAGTTGCCTGTGAATGTGGAGTTGGTGGCATGTGAAACCCGCATGTGGAGCATTCGTTTGTGTGGGATGCTCTACCAGGTTCATTCCTAGATAATGCACTCAAAGGGCACTAAGCATAGAGTGTGAAAACTGAGTTTCCTTGAGAGTTGCTTGGAAGCCTGATGGTGTGTGAAGTTAGTGAGCCAAATGGAGTTGTTCTCCCACAAGAACCACTCGGCTGATCCTTCTTCAATATGCCCTTCACCCACCTGCAGTGTTTCCTTGATTGAATTAGCTCTCACACCAATATTTGCGTCTAGAGCCTTTGCATTGAGGGGCTATCTGAAAACGGCTGTGGCGCTGAAGTTGCCTGTCAATGTGGAGTTGGTGGCATGTGAAACCCGCAGTGGAGCATTCGTTTGTGTGGGATGCTCTACCAGGTTCATTCCTAGATAATTCACTCAAAGGGCACTAAGCATAGAGTGTGAAAACTGAGTTTCCTTGAGAGCTGCTTGGAAGCCTGATGGTGTGTGAAGTTAGTGAGCCAAATGGAGTTGTTCTCCCACAAGAACCACTCGGCTGATCCTTCTTCAATATGCCCTTCACCAACATGCAGTGTTTCCTTGATTGAATTAGCTCTCCACACCAATATTTGCGTCTAGAGCCTTTGCATTGAGGGCTATCTGAAAACGGCTGTGGCGCTGAAGTTGCCTGTCAATGTGGAGTTGGTGGCATGTGGAAACCCGCATGTGGAGCATTCGTTTGTGTGGATGCTCACCAAGCTACATTTCAGTCCTAGGCACTCAAAGGGCACTAAGCATAGAGTGTGAAAACTGAGTTTCCTTGAGAGCTGCTTGAAGCCTGATGGTGTGTGAAGTTAGTGAGCCAAATGGAGTTGTTCTCCCACAAGAACCACTCGGCTGATCCTTCTTCAATATGCCCTTCACCAACATGCAGTGTTTCTTGATTGAATTAGCTCTCACACCAATATTTGCGTCTAGAGCCTTTGCATTGAGGGCTATCTGAAAACGGCTGTGGCGCTGAAGTTGCCTGTCAATGTGGAGTTGGTGGCATGTGAAACCCGCATGTGGAGCATTCGTTTGTGTGTGGGATGCTCTACCAGGTTCATTCCTAGATAATGCACTCAAAGGGCACTAAGCATAGAGTGTGAAAACTGAGTTTCCTTGAGAGCTGCTTGGAAGCCTGATGGTGTGTGAAGTTAGGTGAGCCAAATGGAGTTGTTCTCCCACAAGAACCACTCGGCTGATCCTTCTTCAATATGCCCTTCACCAACATGCAGTGTTTCCTTGATTGAATTAGCTCTCACACCCAATATTTGCGTCTAGAGCCTTTGCATTGAGGGCTATCTGAAAACGGCTGTGGCGCTGAAGTTGCCTGTCAATGTGGAGTTGGTGGCATGTGAAACCCGCATGTGGAGCATTCGTTTGTGTGGAATGCCTCTACCAGGTTCATTCCTAGATAATGCACTGAAAGGGCACTAAGCATCGAGTGTGAAAACTGAGTTTCCTTGAGAGCTGCTTGGAAGCCTGATGGTGTGTGAAGTTAGTGAGCCAAATGGAGTTGTTCTCCCACAAGAACCACTCGGCTGATCCTTCTTCAATATGCCCTTCACCAACATGCAGTGTTTCCTTGATTGAATTAGCTCTCACACCAATATTTGTGTCTAGAGCATTTGCATTGAGGGCTATCTGAAAAACGGCTGTGGCGCTGAAGTTGCCTGTGAATGTGGAGTTTGGTGGCATGTGAAACCCGCATGTGGAGCATTCGTTTGTGTGGGATGCTCACCAAGCTACATTTCAGTCCTAGGCACTCAAAGGGCACTAAGCATAGAGTGTGAAAACTGAGTTTCCTTGAGAGCTGCTTGGAAGCCTGATGGTGTGTGTAAGTTAGTGAGCCAAATGGAGTTGTTCTCCCACAAGAACCACTCGGCTGATCCTTCTTCGAATATGCCCTTCACCAACATGCAGTGTTTCCTTGATTGAATTAGCTCTCACACCAATATTTGCGTCTAGAGCCTTTGCATTGTGGGCTATCTGAAAACGGCTGTGGCGCTGAAGTTGCCTGTGAATGTGGAGTTGGTGGCATGTGAAACCCACATGTGGAGCATTCGTTTGTGTGGGATGTTCTACCAGGTTCATTCCTAGATAATGCACTCAAAGGGCACTAAGCATAGAGTGTGAAAACTGAGTTTCCTTGAGAGCTGCTTGGAAGCCTGATGGTGTGTGAAGCTAGTGAGCCAAATGGAGTTGTTCTCCCACAAGAACCACTCGGCTGATCCTTCTTCAATATGCCCTTCACCAACATGCAGTGTTTCCTTGATTGAATTAGCTCTCACACCAATATTTGTGTCTAGAGCCTTTGCATTGAGGGCTATCTGAAAACGGCTGTGGCGCTGAAGTTGCCTGTGAATGTGGAGTAGGTGGCATGTGAAACCCGCATGTGGAGCATTCGTTTGTGTGGGATGCTCTACCAGGTTCATTCCTAGATAATGCACTCAAAGGGCACTAAGCATAGAGTGTGAAAACTGAGTTTCCTTGAGAGCTGCTCGAAGCCTGATGGTGTGTGAAGTTAGTGAGCCAAATGGAGTTGTTCTCCCACAAGAACCACTTGGCTGATCCTTCTTCAATATGCCCTTCTCCCACCTGCAGTGTTTCCTTGATTGAATTAGCTCTCACACCAATATTTGCGTCTAGAGCCTTTGCATTGAGGGCTATCTGAAAACGGCTGTGGCGCTGAAGTTGCCTGTGAATGTGGAGTTGGTGGCATGTGAAACCCGCATGTGGAGCATTCGTTTGTGTGGGATGCTCTACCAGGTTCATTCCTAGATAATTCACTCAAAGGGCACTAAGCATAGAGTGTGAAAAACTGAGTTTCCTTGAGAGCTGCTTGGAAGCCTGATGGTGTGTGAAGTTAGTGAGCCAAATGGAGTTGTTCTCCCACAAGAACCACTCGGCTGATCCTTCTTCAATATGCCCTTCACCAACATGCAGTGTTTCCTTGATTGAATTAGCTCTCACACCAATATTTGCGTCTAGAGCCTTTGCATTGAGGGCTATCTGAAAACGGCTGTGGCGCTGAAGTTGCCTGTCAATGTGGAGTTGGTGGCATGTGAAACCCGCATGTGGAGCATTCGTTTGTGTGGGATGCTCACCAAGCTACATTTCAGTCCTAGGCACTCAAAGGGCACTAAGCATAGAGCGTGAAAACTGAGTTTCCTTGAGAGCTGCTCGGAAGCCTGATGGTGTGTGAAGTTAGTGAGCCAAATGGAGTTGTTCTCCCACAAGAACCACTCGGCTGATCCTTCTTCAATATGCCCTTCACCCACCTGCAGTGTTTCCTTGATTGAATTAGCTCTCACACCAATATTTGCGTCTAGAGCCTTTGCATTGAGGGCTATCTGAAAACGGCTGTGGCGCTGAAGTTGCCTGTCAATGTGGAGTTGGTGGCATGTGAAACCCGCATGTGGAGCATTCGTTTGTGTGGGATGCTCTACCAGGTTCATTCCTAGATAATTCACTCAAAGGGCACTAAGCATAGAGTGTGAAAACTGAGTTTCCTTGAGAGCTGCTTGGAAGCCTGATGGTGTGTGAAGTTAGTGAGCCAAATGGAGTTGTTCTCCCACAAGAACCACTCGGCTGATCCTTCTTCAATATGCCCTTCACCAACATGCAGTGTTTCCTTGATTGAATTAGCTCTCACACCAATATTTGCGTCTAGAGCCTTTGCATTGAGGGCTATCTGAAAACGGCTGTGGCGCTGAAGTTGCCTGTCAATGTGGAGTTGGTGGCATGTGAAACCCGCATGTGGAGCATTCGTTTGTGTGGCATGCTCACCAAGCTACATTTCAGTCCTAGGCACTCAAAGGGCACTAAGCATAGAGTGTGAAAACTGAGTTTCCTTGAGAGCTGCTTGGAAGCCTGATGGTGTGTGAAGTTAGTGAGCCAAATGGAGTTGTTCTCCCACAAGAACCACTCGGCTGATCCTTCTTCAATATGCCCTTCACCAACATGCAGTGTTTCCTTGATTGAATTAGCTCTCACACCAATATTTGCGTCTAGAGCCTTTGCATTGAGGGCTATCTGAAAACGGCTGTGGCGCTGAAGTTGCCTGTCAATGTGGAGTTGGTGGCATGTGAAACCCGCATGTGGAGCATTCGTTTGTGTGGGATGCTCTACCAGGTTCATTCCTAGATAATGCACTCAAAGGGCACTAAGCATAGAGTGTGAAAACTGAGTTTCCTTGAGAGCTGCTTGGAAGCCTGATGGTGTGTGAAGTTAGTGAGCCAAATGGAGTTGTTCTCCCACAAGAACCACTCGGCTGATCCTTCTTCAATATGCCCTTCACCAACATGCAGTGTTTCCTTGATTGAATTAGCTCTCACACCAATATTTGCGTCTAGAGCCTTTGCATTGAGGGCTATCTGAAAACGGCTGGGGCGCTGAAGTTGCCTGTCAATGTGGAGTTGGTGGCATGTGAAACCCGCATGTGGAGCATTCGTTTGTGTGGAATGCTCTACCAGGTTCATTCCTAGATAATGCACTCTAAGGGCACTAAGCATAGAGTGTGAAAACTGAGTTTCCTTGAGAGCTGCTTGGAAGCCTGATGGTGTGTGAAGTTAGTGAGCCAAATGGAGTTGTTCTCCACAAGAACCAACTCGGCTGATCCTTCTTCAATATGCCCTTCACCAACATGCAGTGTTTCCTTGATTGAATTAGCTCTCACACCAATATTTGCGTCTAGAGCCTTTGCATTGAGGGCTATCTGAAAACGGCTGTGGCGCTGAAGTTGCCTGTTAATGTCGAGTTGGTGGCATGTGAAACCCGCATGTGGAGCATTCGTTTGTGTGGGATGCTCACCAAGCTTCATTTCAGTCCTAGGTACTCAAAGGGCACTAAGCATAGAGTGTGAAACCTGAGTTTCCTTGAGAGCTGCTTGGAAGCCTGATGGTGTGTGAAGTTAGTGAGCCAAATGGAGTTGTTCTCCCACAAGAACCACTCGGCTGATCCTTCTTCAATATGCCCTTCACCAACATGCAGTGTTTCCTTGATTGAATTAGCTCTCATACCAATATTTGCGTCTAGAGCCTTTGCATTGAGGGCTATCTGAAAACGGCTGTGGAGCTGAAGTTGCCTGTGAATGTGGAGTTGGTGGCATGTGAAACCCGCATGTGGAGCATTCGTTTGTGTGGGATGTTCTACCAGGTTCATTCCTAGATAATGCACTCAAAGGGCACTAAGCATAGAGTGTGAAAACTGAGTTTCCTTGAGAGCTGGTTGGAAGCCTGATGGTGTGTGAAGTTAGTGAGCCAAATGGAGTTGTTCTCCCACAAGAACCACTCGGCTGATCCTTCTTCAATATGCCCTTCACCAACATGCAGTGTTTCCTTGATTGAATTAGCTCTCACACCAATATTTGCGTCTAGAGCCTTTGCATTGAGGGCTATCTGAAAACGGCTGTGGCGCTGAAGTTGCCTGTCAATGTGGAGTTGGTGGCATGTGAAACCCGCATGTGGAGCATTCGTTTGTGTGGGATGTTCTACCAGGTTCATTCCTAGATAATGCACTCAAAGGGCACTAAGCATAGAGTGTGAAAACTGAGTTTCCTTGAGAGCTGCTTGGAAGCCTGATGGTGTGTGAAGTTAGTGAGCCAAATGGAGTTGTTCTCCCACAAGAACCACTCGGCTGATCCTTCTTCAATATGCCCTTCACCAACATGCAGTGTTTCCTTGATTGAATTAGCTCTCACACCAATATTTGCATCTAGAGCCTTTGCATTGAGGGCTATCTGAAAACGGCTGTGGCGCTGAAGTTGCCTGTGAATGTGGAGTTGGTGGCATGTGAAACCCGCATGTGGAGCATTCGTTTGTGTGGAATGCTCTACCAGGTTCATTCCTAGATAATGCACTCAAAGGGCACTAAGCATAGAGTGTGAAAACTGAGTTTCCTTGAGAGCTGCTTGGAAGCCTGATGGTGTGTGAAGTTAGTGAGCCAAATGAGTTGTTCTCCCCACAAGAACCACTCGGCTGATCCTTCTTCAATATGCCCTTCACCAACATGCAGTGTTTCCTTGATTGAATTAGCTCTCACACCAATATTTGTGTCTAGAGCATTTGCATTGAGGGCTATCTGAAAACGGCTGTGGCGCTGAAGTTGCCTGTCAATGTGGAGTTGGTGGCATGTGAAACCCGCATGTGGAGCATTCGTTTGTGTGGGATGCTCACCAAGCTTCATTTCAGTTAGGTACTCAAAGCGCACTAAGCATAGAGTGTGAAAACTGAGTTTCCTTGAGAGCTGGTTGGAAGCCTGATGGTGTGTGAAGTTAGTGAGCCAAATGGAGTTGTTCTCCCACAAGAACCACTCGGCTGATCCTTCTTCAATATGCCCTTCACCAACATGCAGTGTTTCCTTGATTGAATTAGCTCTGACACCAATATTTGCGTCTAGAGCCTTTGTATTGTGGGCTATCTGAAAACAGCTGTGTCGCTGAAGTTGCCTGTGAATGTGGAGTTGGTGGCATGTGAAACCCGCATGTGGAGCATTCGTTTGTGTGGGATGTTCTACCAGGTTCATTCCTAGATAATGCACTCAAAGGGCACTAAGCATAGAGTGTGAAAACTGAGTTTCCTTGAGAGCTGCTTGGAAGCCTGATGGTGTGTGAAGTTAGTGAGCCAAATGGAGTTGTTCTCCCACAAGAACCACTCGGCTGATCCTTCTTCAATATGCCCTTCACCCACCTGCAGTGTTTCCTTGATTGAATTAGCCTCTCACACCAATATTTGCGTCTAGAGCCTTTGCATTGAGGGCTATCTGAAAACGGCTGTGGCGCTGAAGTTGCCTGTGAATGTGGAGTTGGTGGCATGTGAAACCCGCATGTGGAGCATTCGTTTGTGTGGCATGCTCTACCAGGTTCATTCCTAGATAATTCACTCAAAGGGCACTAAGCATAGAGTGTGAAAACTGAGTTTCCTTGAGAGCTGCTTGGAAGCCTGATGGTGTGTGAAGTTAGTGAGCCAAATGGAGTTGTTCTCCCACAAGAACCACTCGGCTGATCCTTCTTCAATATGCCCTTCACCAACATGCAGTGTTTCCTTGATTGAATTAGCTCTCACACCAATATTTGCGTCTAGAGCCTTTGCATTGAGGGCTATCTGAAAACGGCTGTGGCGCTGAAATTGCCTGAGAATGTGGAGTTGGTGGCATGTGAAACCCGCATGTGGAGCATTCGTTTGTGTGGGATGCTCTACCAGGTTCATTCCTAGATAATGCACTCAAAGGGCACTAAGCATAGAGTGTGAAAACTGAGTTTCCTTGAGAGCTGCTTGGAAGCCTGATGGTGTGTGAAGTTAGTGAGCCAAATGGAGTTGTTCTCCCACAAGAACCACTCGGCTGATCCTTCTTCAATATGCCCTTCACCAACATGCAGTGTTTCCTTGATTGAATTAGCTCTCACACCAATATTTGCGTCTAGAGCCTTTGCATTGAGGGCTATCTGAAAACGGCGGTGGCGCTGAAGTTGCCTGTCAATGTGGAGTTGGTGGCATGTGAAACCCGCATGTGGAGCATTCGTTTGTGTGGGATGCTCACCAAGCTACATTTCAGTCCTAGGCACTCAAAGGGCACTAAGCATAGAGTGTGAAAACTGAGTTTCCCTTGAGAGCTGCTTGGAAGCCTGATGGTGTGTGAAGTTAGTGAGCCAAATGGAGTTGTTCTCCCACAAGAACCACTCGGCTGATCCTTCTTCAATATGCCCTTCACCAACATGCAGTGTTTCCTTGATTGAATTAGCTCTCACACCAATATTTGCGTCTAGAGCCTTTGCATTGAGGGCTATCTGAAAACGGCTGTGGCGCTGAAGTTGCCTGTGAATGTGGAGTTGGTGGCATGTGAAACCCGCATGTGGAGCATTCGTTTGTGTGGGATGTTCTACCAGGTTCATTCCTAGATAATGCACTCAAAGGGCACTAAGCATAGAGTGTGAAAACTGAGTTTCCTTGAGAGCTGCTTGGAAGCCTGATGGTGTGTGAAGTTAGTGAGCCAAATGGAGTTGTTCTCCCACAAGAACCACTCGGCTGATCCTTCTTCAATATGCCCTTCACCAACATGCAGTGTTTCCTTGATTGAATTAGCTCTCACACCAATATTTGCATCTAGAGCCTTTGCATTGAGGGCTGTCTGAAAACGGCTGTGGCGCTGAAGTTGCCTGTGAATGTGGAGTTGGTGGCATGTGAAACCCGCATGTGGAGCATTCGTTTGTGTGGAATGCTCTACCAGGTTCATTCCTAGATAATGCACTCAAAGGGCACTAAGCATAGAGTGTGAAAACTGAGTTTCCTTGAGAGCTGCTTGGAAGCCTGATGGTGTGTGAAGTTAGTGAGCCAAATGGAGTTGTTCTCCCACAAGAACCACTCGGCTGATCCTTCTTCAATATGCCCTTCACCCACCTGCAGTGTTTCCTTGATTGAATTAGCTCTCACACCAATATTTGCGTCTAGAGCATTTGCATTGAGGGCTATCTGAAACGGCTGTGGCGCTGAAGTTGCCTGTCAATGTGGAGTTGGTGGCATGTGAAACCCACATGTGGAGCATTCGTTTGTGTGGGATGCTCACCAAGCTTCATTTCAGTTAGGTACTCAAAGCGCACTAAGCATAGAGTGTGAAAACTGAGTTTCCTTGAGAGCTGGTTGGAAGCCTGATGGTGTGTGAAGTTAGTGAGCCAAATGGAGTTGTTCTCCCACAAGAACCACTCGGCTGATCCTTCTTCAATATGCCCTTCACCAACATGCAGTGTTTCCTTGATTGAATTAGCTCTCACACCAATATTTGCGTCTAGAGCCTTTGCATTGTGGGCTATCTGAAAACAGCTGTGGCGCTGAAGTTTGCCTGTGAATGTGGAGTTGGTGGCATGTGAAACCCGCATGTGGAGCATTCGTTTGTGTGGGATGTTCTACCAGGTTCATTCCTAGATAATGCACTCAAAGGGCACTAAGCATAGAGTGTGAAAACTGAGTTTCCTTGAGAGCTGCTTGGAAGCCTGATGGTGTGTGAAGTTAGTGAGCCAAATGGAGTTGTTCTCCCACAAGGAACCACTCGGCTGATCCTTCTTCAATATGCCCTTCACCAACATGCAGTGTTTCCTTGATTGAATTAGCTCTCACACCAATATTTGCGTCTAGAGCCTTTGCATTGAGGGCTATCTGAAAACGGCTGTGGCGCTGAAGTTGCCTGTCAATGTGGAGTTGGTGGCATGTGAAACCCGCATGTGGAGCATTCGTTTGTGTGGCATGCTCTACCAGGTTCATTCCTAGATAATTCACTCAAAGGGCACTAAGCATAGAGTGTGAAAACTGAGTTTCCTTGAGAGCTGCTTGGAAGCCTGATGGTGTGTGAAGTTAGTGAGCCAAATGGAGTTGTTCCTCCCACAAGAACCACTCGGCTGATCCTTCTTCAATATGCCCTTCACCAACATGCAGTGTTTCCTTGATTGAATTAGCTCTCACACCAATATTTGCGTCTAGAGCCTTTGCATTGAGGGCTATCTGAAAACGGCTGTGGCGCTGAAGTTGCCTGAGAATGTGGAGTTGGTGGCATGTGAAACCCGCATGTGGAGCATTCGTTTGTGTGGGATGCTCTACCAGGTTCATTCCTAGATAATGCACTCAAAGGGCACTAAGCATAGAGTGTGAAAACTGAGTTTCCTTGAGAGCTGCTTGGAAGCCTGATGGTGTGTGAAGTTAGTGAGCCAAATGGAGTTGTTCTCCCACAAGAACCACTCGGCTGATCCTTCTTCAATATGCCCTTCACCAACATTGCAGTGTTTCCTTGATTGAATTAGCTCTCACACCAATATTTGCGTCTAGAGCCTTTGCATTGAGGGCTATCTGAAAACGGCTGTGGCGCTGAAGTTGCCTGTCAATGTGGAGTTGGTGGCATGTGAAACCCGCATGTGGAGCATTCGTTTGTGTGGGATGCTCACCAAGCTTCATTTCAGTCCTAGGCTCTCAAAGGGCACTAAGCATAGAGTGTGAAAAACTGAGTTTCCTTGAGAGCTGCTTGGAAGCCTGATGGTGTGTGAAGTTAGTGAGGCCAAATGGAGTTGTTCTCCCACAAGAACCACTCGGCTGATCCTTCTTCAATATGCCCTTCACCAACATGCAGTGTTTCCTTGATTGAATTAGCTCTCACACCAATATTTGCGTCTAGAGCCTCTGCATTGAGGGCTATCTGAAAACGGTTGTGGCGCTGAAGTTGCCTGTGAATGTGGAGTTGGTGGCATGTGAAACCCGCATGTGGAGCATTCGTTTGTGTGGCATGCTCTACCAGGTTCATTCCTAGATAATGCACTCAAAGGGCACTAAGCATAGAGTGTGAAAACTGAGTTTCCTTGAGAGCTGCTTGGAAGCCTGATGGGTGTGTGAAGTTAGTGAGCCAAATGGAGTTGTTCTCCCACAAGAACCACTCAGCTGATCCTTCTTCAATATGCCCTTCACCAACATGCAGTGTTTCCTTGATTGAATTAGCTCTCACACCAATATTGCGTCTAGAGCCTTTGCATTGAGGGCTATCTGAAAACAGCTGTGGCGCTGCAGTTGCCTGTGAATGTGGAGTTGGTGGCATGTGAAACCCGCATGTGGAGCATTCGTTTGTGTGGGATGCTCTACCAGGTTCATTCCTAGATAATGCACTCAAAGGGCACTAAGCATAGAGTGTGAAAACTGAGTTTCCTTGAGAGCTGGTTGGAAGCCTGATGGTGTGTGACGTTAGTGAGCCAAATGGAGTTGTTCTCCCACAAGAACCACTCGGCTGATCCTCTTCAATATGCCCTTCACCAACATGCAGTGTTTCCTTGATTGAATTAGCTCTCACACCAATATTTGCGTCTAGAGCCTTTGCATTGAGGGCTATCTGAAAACGGCTGTGGCGCTGAAGTTGCCTGTGAATGTGGAGTTGGTGGCATGTGAAACCCGCATGTGGAGCATTCGTTTGTGTGGGATGCTCACCAAGCTTCATTTCAGTCCTAGGCTCTCAAAGGGCAGCTAAGCATAGAGTGTGAAAACTGAGTTTCTTGAGAGCTGCTTGGAAGCCTGATGGTGTGTGAAGTTAGTGAGCCAAATGGAGTCTGTTCTCCCACAAGAACCACTCGGCTGATCCTTCTTCAATATGCCCTTCACCAACATGCAGTGTTTCCTTGATTGAATTAGCTCTCACACCAATATTTGCGTCTAGAGCCTTTGCATTGAGGGCTATCTGAAAACGGCTGTGGCGCTGAAGTTGCCTGTGAATGTGGAGTAGGTGGCATGTGAAACCCGCATGTGGAGCATTCGTTTGTGTGGGATGCTCTACCAGGTTCATTCCTAGATAATTCACTCAAAGGGCACTAAGCATAGAGTGTGAAAACTGAGTTTCCTTGAGAGCTGGTTGGAAGCCTGATGGTGTGTGAAGTTAGTGAGCCAAATGAGTTGTTCTCCCACAAGAACCACTCGGCTGATCCTTCTTCAATATGCCCTTCACCAACATGCAGTGTTTCCTTGATTGAATTAGCTCTCACACAAATATTTGCGTCTAGAGCCTTTGCATTGAGGGCTATCTGAAAACGGCTGTGGCGCTGAAGTTGCCTGTGAATGTGGAGTAGGTGGCATGTGAAACCCGCATGTGGAGCATTCGTTTGTGTGGGATGCTCTACCAGGTTCATTTCAGTCCTAGGCACTCAAAGGGCACTAAGCATAGAGTGTGAAAACTGAGTTTCCTTGAGAGCTGGTTGGAAGCCTGATGGTGTGTGAAGTTAGTGAGCCAAATGGAGTTGTTCTCCCACAAGAACCACTCGGCTGATCCTTCTTCAATATGCCCTTCACCAACATGCAGTGTTTCCTTGATTGAATTAGCTCTCACACCAATATTTGCGTCTAGAGCCTTTGCATTGAGGGCTATCTGAAAACGGCTGTGGCGCTGAAGTTGCCTGTCAATGTGGAGTTGGTGGCATGTGAAAACCGCATGTGGAGCATTCGTTTGTGTGGGATGCTCACCAAGCTTCATTTCAGTCCTAGGCTCCAAAAGGGCACTAAGCATAGAGTGTGAAAACTGAGTTTCCTTGAGAGCTGCTTGGAAGCCTGATGGTGTGTGAAGTTAGTGAGCCAAATGGAGTTGTTCTCCCACAAGAACCACTCGGCTGATCCTTCTTCAATATGCCCTTCACCAACATGCAGTGTTTCCTTGATTGAATTAGCTCTCACACCAATATTTGTGTCTAGAGCCTTTGCATTGAAGGCTATCTGAAAACGGCTGTGGCGCTGAAGTTGCCTGTCAATGTGGAGTTGGTGGCATGTGAAACCCCGCATGTGGAGCATTCGTTTGTGTGGGATGCTCACCAAGCTTCATTTCAGTCCTAGGCACTCAAAGGGCACTAAGCATAGAGTGTGAAAACTGAGTTTCCTTGAGAGCTGCTTGGAAGCCTGATGGTGTGTGAAGTTAGTGAGCCAAATGGAGTTGTTCTCCCACAAGAACCACTCGGCTGATCCTTCTTCAATATGCCCTTCACCAACATGCAGTGTTTCCTTGATTTAATTAGCTCTCACACCAATATTTGCGTCTAGAGCCTTTACATTGAGGGGTATCTGAAAACGGCTGTGGCGCTGAAGTTGCCTGTGAATGTGGAGTTGGTGGCATGTGAAACCCGCATGTGGAGCATTCGTTTGTGTGGGATGCTCACCAAGCTTCATTTCAGTCCTAGGCACTCAAAGGGCACTAAGCATAGAGTGTGAAAACTGAGTTTCCCTTGAGAGCTGGTTGGAAGCCTGATGGTGTGTGAAGTTAGTGAGCCAAATGGAGTTGTTCTCCCACAAGAACCACTCGGCTGATCCTTCTTCAATATGCCCTACACCAACATGCAGTGTTTCCTTGATTGAATTAGCTCTCACACCAATATTCGCGTCTAGAGCCTTTGCATTGAGGGCTATCTGAAAACAGCTGTGGCGCTGAAGTTGCCTGAGAATGTGGAGTTGGTGGCATGTGAAACCCGCATGTGGAGCATTCGTTTGTGTGGCATGCTCTACCAGGTTCATTCCTAGATAATGCACTCAAAGGGCACTAAGCATAGAGTGTGAAAACTGAGTTTCCTTGAGAGCTGCTTGGAAGCCTGATGGTGTGTGAAGTTAGTGAGCCAAATGGAGTTGTTCTCCCACAAGAACCACTCGGCTGATCCTTCTTCAATATGCCCTTCACCAACATGCAGTGTTTCCTTGATTGAATTAGCTCTCACACCAATATTGCGTCTAGAGCCTTTGCATTGAGGGCTATCTGAAAACGGTTGTGGCGCTGAAGTTGCCTGTGAATGTGGAGTTGGTGGCATGTGACACCCACATGTGGAGCATTCGTTTGTGTGGGATGCTCTACCAGGTTCATTTCAGTCCTAGGCACTCAAAGGGCACTAAGCATAGAGTGTGAAAACTGAGTTTCCTTGAGAGCTGCTTGGAAGCCTGATGGTGTGTGAAGTTAGTGAGCCAAATGGAGTTGTTCTCCCACAAGAACCCACTCGGCTGATCCTTCTTCAATATGCCCTTCACCAACATGCAGTGTTTTCCTTGATTGAATTAGCTCTCACACCAATATTGCGTCTAGAGCCTTTGCATTGAGGGCTATCTGAAAACGGTTGTGGCGCTGAAGTTGCCTGTGAATGTGGAGTTGGTGGCATGTGAAAGCCACATGTGGAGCATTCGTTTGTGTGGGATGCTCTACCAGGTTCATTTCAGTCCTAGGCACTCAAAAGGGCACTAAGCATAGAGTGTGAAAACTGAGTTCCTTGAGAGCTGGTTGGAAGCCTGATGGTGTGTGAAGTTAGTGAGCCAAATGGAGTTGTTCTCCCACAAGAACCACTCGGCTGATCCTTCTTCAATATGCCCTTCACCAACATGCAGTGTTTCCTTGATTGAATTAGCTCTCACACCAATATTTGCGTCTAGAGCCTTTGCATTGAGGGCTATCTGAAAACAGCTGTGGCTCTGAAGTTGCCTGTGAATGTGGAGTTGGTGGCATGTGAAACCCGCATGTGGAGCATTCGTTTGTGTGGATGTTCTACCAGGTTCATTCCTAGATAATGCACCTAAAGGGCACTAAGCATAGAATGTGAAAACTGAGTTTCCTTGAGAGCTGCTTGGATGCCTGATGGTGTGTGAAGTTAGTGAGCCAAATGGAGTTGTTCTCCCACAAGAACCACTCGGCTGATCCTTCTTCAATATGCCCTTCACCTACATGCAGTGTTTCCTTGATTGAATTAGCTCTCACACCAATATTTGCGTCTAGAGCCTTTGCATTGAGGGCTATCTGAAAACAGTCTGTGGCGCTGAAGTTGCCTGTGAATGTGGAGTTGGTGGCATGTGAAACCCGCATGTGGAGCATTCGTTTGTGTGGCATGTTTTACCAGGTTCATTCCTAGATAATGCACTCAAAGGGCACTAAGCATAGAGTGTGAAAACTGAGTTTCCTTGAGAGCTGCTTGGATGCCTGATGGTGTGTGAAGTTAGTGAGCCAAATGGAGTTGTTCTCCCACAAGAACCACTCGGCTGATCCTTCTTCAATATGCCCTTCACCAACATGCAGTGTTTCCTTGATTGAATTAGCTCTCACACCAATATTTGCGTCTAGAGCCTTTGCATTGAGGGCTATCTGAAAACGGCTGTGGCGCTGATGTTGCCTGTGAATGTGAAGTTGGTGGCATGTGAAACCCGCATGTGGAGCATTCGTTTGTGTGGGATGCTCTACCAGGTTCATTCCTAGATAATGCACTCAAAGGGCACTAAGCATAGAGTGTGAAAACTGAGTTTCCTTGAGAGCTGGTTGGAAGCCTGATGGTGTGTGAAGTTAGTGAGCCAAATGGAGTTGTTCTCCCACAAGAACCACTCGGCTGATCCTTCTTCAATATGCCCTTCACCAACATGCAGTGTTTCCTTGATTGAATTAGCTCTCACACCAATATTTGCGTCTAGAGCCTTTGCATTGAGGGCTATCTGAAAACGGCTGTGGCGCTGAAGTTGCCTGTGAATGTGGAGTTGGTGGCATGTGAAACCCGCATGTGGAGCATTCGTTTGTGTGGGATGCTCACCAAGCTTCATTTCAGTCCTAGGCTCTCAAAGGGCACTAAGCATAGAGTGTGAAAACTGAGTTTCCTTGAGAGCTGCTTGGAAGCCTGATGGTGTGTGAAGTTAGTGAGCCAAATGGAGTTGTTCTCCCACAAGAACCACTCGGCTGATCCTTCTTCAATATGCCCTTCACCAACATGCAGTGTTTCCTTGATTGAATTAGCTCTCACACCAATATTTGCGTCTAGAGCCTCGGCATTGAGGGCTATCTGAAAACGGTTGTGGCGCTGAAGTTGCCTGTGAATGTGGAGTTGGTGGCATGTGAAACCCGCATGTGGAGCATTCTGTTTGTGTGGCATGCTCTACCAGGTTCATTCCTAGATAATGCACTCAAAGGGCACTAAGCATAGAGTGTGAAAACTGAGTTTCCTTGAGAGCTGCTTGGAAGCCTGATGGTGTGTGAAGTTAGTGAGCCAAATGGAGTTGTTCTCCCACAAGAACCACTCAGCTGATCCTTCTTCAATATGCCCTTCACCAACATGCAGTGTTTTCCTTGATTGAATTAGCTCTCACACCAATATTTGCGTCTAGAGCCTTTGCATTGAGGGCTATCTGAAAACAGCTGTGGCGCTGCAGTTGCCTGTGAATGTGGAGTTGGTGGCATGTGAAACCCGCATGTGGAGCATTCGTTTGTGTGGGATTGCTCTACCAGGTTCATTCCTAGATAATGCACTCAAAGGGCACTAAGCATAGAGTGTGAAAACTGAGTTTCCTTGAGAGCTGGTTGGAAGCCTGATGGTGTGTGACGTTAGTGAGCCAAATGGAGTTGTTCTCCCACAAGAACCACTCGGCTGATCCTTCTTCAATATGCCCTTCACCAACATGCAGTGTTTCCTTGATTGAATTAGCTCTCACACCAATATTTGCGTCTAGAGCCTTTGCATTGAGGGCTATCTGAAAACGGCTGTGGCGCTGAAGTTGCCTGTGAATGTGGAGTTGGTGGCATGTGAAACCCGCATGTGGAGCATTCGTTTGTGTGGGATGCTCACCAAGCTTCATTTCAGTCCTAGGCTCTCAAAGGGCACTAAGCATAGAGTGTGAAACTGAGTTTCCTTGAGAGCTGCTTGGAAGCCTGATGGTGTGTGAAGTTAGTGTAGCCAAATGGAGTTGTTCTCCCACAAGAACCACTCGGCTGATCCTTCTTCAATATGCCCTTCACCAACATGCAGTGTTTCCTTGATTGAATTAGCTCTCACACCAATATTTGCGTCTAGAGCCTTTGCATTGAGGGCTATCTGAAAACGGCTGTGGCGCTGAAGTTGCCTGTGAATGTGGAGTAGGTGGCATGTGAAACCCCGCATGTGGAGCATTCGTTTGTGTGGGATGCTCTACCAGGTTCATTCCTAGATAATTCACTCAAAGGGCACTAAGCATAGAGTGTGAAAACTGAGTTTCCCTTGAGAGCTGGTTGGAAGCCTGATGGTGTGTGAAGTTAGTGAGCCAAATGGAGTTGTTCTCCCACAAGAACCCACTCGGCTGATCCTTCTTCAATATGCCCTTCACCAACATGCAGTGTTTCCTTGATTGAATTAGCTCTCACACAAATATTTGCGTCTAGAGCCTTTGCATTGAGGGCTATCTGAAAACGGCTGTGGCGCTGAAGTTGCCTGTGAATGTGGAGTAGGTGCATGTGAAACCCGCATGTGGAGCATTCGTTTGTGTGGGATGCTCTACCAGGTTCATTTCAGTCCTAGGCACTCAAAGGGCACTAAGCATAGAGTGTGAAAACTGAGTTTCCTGAGAGCTGGTTGGAAGCCTGATGGTGTGTGAAGTTAGTGAGCCAAATGGAGTTGTTCTCCCACAAGAACCACTCGGCTGATCCTTCTTCAATATGCCCTTCACCAACATGCAGTGTTTCCTTGATTGAATTAGCTCTCACACCAATATTTGCGTCTAGAGCCTTTGCATTGAGGGCTATCTGAAAACGGCTGTGGCGCTGAAGTTGCCTGTCAATGTGGAGTTGGTGGCATGTGAAAACCGCATGTGGAGCATTCGTTTGTGTGGGATGCTCACCAAGCTTCATTTCAGTCCTAGGCTCCCAAAGGGCACTAAGCATAGAGTGTGAAAACTGAGTTTCCTTGAGAGCTGCTTGGAAGCCTGATGGTGTGTGGAAGTTAGTGAGCCAAATGGAGTTGTTCTCCCACAAGAACCACTCGGCTGATCCTTCATCAATATGCCCTTCACCAACATGCAGTGTTTCCTTGATTGAATTAGCTCTCACACCAATATTTGTGTCTAGAGCCTTTGCATTGAAGGCTATCTGAAAACGGCTGTGGCGCTGAAGTTGCCTGTGAATGTGGAGTTGGTGGCATGTGAAACCGCATGTGGAGCATTCGTTTGTGTGGGATGCTCACCAAGCTTCATTTCAGTCCTAGGCACTCAAAGGGCACTAAGCATAGAGTGTGAAAACTGAGTTTCCTTGAGAGCTGCTTGGAAGCCTGATGGTGTGTGAAGTTAGTGAGCAAATGGAGTTGTTCTCCCACAAGAACCACTCGGCTGATCCTTCTTCAATATGCCCTTCACCAACATGCAGTGTTTCCTTGATTTAATTAGCTCTCACACCAATATTTGCGTCTAGAGCCTTTACATTGAGGGGTATCTGAAAACGGCTGTGACGCTGAAGTTGCCTGTGAATGTGGAGTTGGTGGCATGTGAAACCCGCATGTGGAGCATTCGTTTGTGTGGGATGCTCACCAAGCTTCATTTCAGTCCTAGGCACTCAAAGGGCACTAAGCATAGAGTGTGAAAACTGAGTTTCCTTGAGAGCTGGTTGGAAGCCTGATGGTGTGTGAAGTTAGTGAGCCAAATGGAGTTGTTCTCCACAAGAACCACTCGGCTGATCCTTCTTCAATATGCCCTACACCAACATGCAGTGTTTCCTTGATTGAATTAGCTCTCACACCCAATATTCGCGTCTAGAGCCTTTGCATTGAGGGCTATCTGAAAACAGCTGTGGCGCTGAAGTTGCCTGAGAATGTGGAGTTGGTGGCATGTGAAACCCGCATGTGGAGCATTCGTTTGTGTGGCATGCTCTACCAGGTTCATTCCTAGATAATGCACTCAAAGGCACTAAGCATAGAGTGTGAAAACTGAGTTTCCTTGAGAGCTGCTTGGAAGCCTGATGGTGTGTGAAGTTAGTGAGCCAAATGGAGTTGTTCTCCCACAAGAACCACTCGGCTGATCCTTCCTTCAATATGCCCTTCACCAACATGCAGTGTTTCCTTGATTGAATTAGCTCTCACACCAATATTGCGTCTAGAGCCTTTGCATTGAGGGCTATCTGAAAACGGTTGTGGCGCTGAAGTTGCCTGTGAATGTGGAGTTGGTGGCATGTGACACCCACATGTGGAGCATTCGTTTGTGTGGATGCTCTACCAGGTTCATTTCAGTCCTAGGCACTCAAAGGGCACTAAGCATAGAGTGTGAAAACTGAGTTTCCTTGAGAGCTGCTTGGAAGCCTGATGGTGTGTGAAGTTAGTGAGCCAAATGGAGTTGTTCTCCCACAAGAACCACTCGGCTGATCCTTCTTCAATATGCCCTTCACCAACATGCAGTGTTTCCTTGATTGAATTAGCTCTCACACCAATATTGCGTCTAGAGCCTTTGCATTGAGGGCTATCTGAAAACGGTTGTGGCGCTGAAGTTGCCTGTGAATGTGGAGTTGGTGGCATGTGAAAGCCACATGTGGAGCATTCGTTTGTGTGGGATGCTCTACCAGGTTCATTTCAGTCCTAGGCACTCAAAGGGCACTAAGCATAGAGTGTGAAAACTGAGTTTCCTTGAGAGCTGCTTGGAAGCCTGATGGTGTGTGAAGTTAGTGAGCCAAATGGAGTTGTTCTCCCACAAGAACCACTCGGCTGATCCTTCTTCAATATGCCCTTCACCAACATGCAGTGTTTCCTTGATTGAATTAGCTCTCACACCAATATTTGCGTCTAGAGCCTTTGCATTGAGGGGCTATCTGAAAACAGCTGTGGCTCTGAAGTTGCCTGTGAATGTGGAGTTGGTGGCATGTGAAACCCGCATGTGGAGCATTCGTTTGTGTGGGATGTTCTACCAGGTTCATTCCTAGATAATGCACCTAAAGGGCACTAAGCATAGAGTGTGAAAACTGAGTTCCTTGAGAGCTGCTTGGATGCCTGATGGTGTGTGAAGTTAGTGAGCCAAATGGAGTTGTTCTCCCACAAGAACCACTCGGCTGATCCTTCTTCAATATGCCCTTCACCTACATGCAGTGTTTCCTTGATTGAATTAGCTCTCACACCAATATTTGCGTCTAGAGCCTTTGCATTGAGGGCTATCTGAAAACAGCTGTGGCGCTGAAGTTGCCTGTGAATGTGGAGTTGGTGGCATGTGAAACCCGCATGTGGAGCATTCGTTTGTGTGGCATGTTTTACCAGGTTCATTCCTAGATAATGCACTCAAAGGCACTAAGCATAGAGTGTGAAAACTGAGTTTCCTTGAGAGCTGCTTGGATGCCTGATGGTGTGTGAAGTTAGTGAGCCAAATGGAGTTGTTCTCCCACAAGAACCACTCGGCTGATCCTTCTTCAATATGCCCTTCACCAACATGCAGTGTTTCCTTGATTGAATTAGCTCTGACACCAATATTTGCGTCTAGAGCCTTTGCATTGAGGGCTATCTGAAAACGGCTGTGGCGCTGATGTTGCCTGTGAATGTGAAGTTGGTGGCATGTGAAACCCGCATGTGGAGCATTCGTTTGTGTGGGATGCTCTACCAGGTTCATTCCTAGATAATGCACTCAAAGGGCACTAAGCATAGAGTGTGAAAACTGAGTTTCCTTGAGAGCTGGTTGGAAGCCTGATGGTGTGTGAAGTTAGTGAGCCAAATGGAGTTGTTCTCCCACAAGAACCACTCGGCTGATCCTTCTTCAATATGCCCTTCACCAACATGCAGTGTTTCCTTGATTGAATTAGCTCTCACACCAATATTTGCGTCTAGAGCCTTTGCATTGAGGGCTATCTGAAAACGGCTGTGGCGCTGAAGTTGCCTGTGAATGTGGAGTTGGTGGCATGTGAAACCCGCATGTGGAGCATTCGTTTGTGTGGGATTCTCTACCAGGTTCATTTCAGTCCTAGGCACTCAAAGGGCACTAAGCATAGAGTGTGAAAACTGAGTTTCCTTGAGAGCTGCTTGAAGCCTGATGGTGTGTGAAGTTAGTGAGCCAAATGGAGTTGTTCTCCCACAAGATCCACTCGGCTGATCCTTCTTCAATATGCCCTTCACCAACATGCAGTGTTTCCTTGATTGAATTAGCTCTCACACCAATATTTGCGTCTAGAGCCTTTGCATTGAGGGCTATCTGAAAACGGCTGTGGCGCTGAAGTTGCCTGTCAATGTGGAGTTGGTGGCATGTGAAACCGTCATGTGGAGCATTCGTTTGTGTGGGATGCTCACCAAGCTTCATTTCAGTCCTAGGTACTCAAAGGGCACTAAGCATAGAGTGTGAAAACTGAGTTTCCTTGAGAGCTGCTTGGAAGCCTGATGGTGTGTGAAGTTAGTGAGCCAAATGGAGTTGTTCTCCCCACAAGAACCACTCGGCTGATCCTTCTTCAATATGCCCTTCACCAACATGCAGTGTTTCCTTGATTGAATTAGCTCTCACACCAATATTTGCGTCTAGAGCCTTTGCATTGAGGGCTATCTGAAACGACTGGTTCGCTGAAGTTGCCTGTGAATGTGGAGTTGGTGGCATGTGAAACCCGCATGTGGAGCATTCGTTTGTGTGGGATGCTCACCAAGCTTCATTTCAGTCCTAGGCTCTCAAAGGGCACTAAGCATAGAGTGTGAAAACTGAGTTTCCTTGAGAGCTGCTTGGAAGCCTGATGGTGTGTGAAGTTAGTGAGCCAAATGGAGTTGTTCTCCCACAAGAACCACTCAGCTGATCCTTCTTCAATATGCCCTTCACCAACATGCAGTGTTTCCTTGATTGAATTAGCTCTCACACCAATATTTGCGTCTAGAGCCTTTGCATTGAGGGCTATCTGAAAACAGCTGTGGCGCTGCAGTTGCCTGTGAATGTGGAGTTGGTGGCATGTGAAACCCGCATGTGGAGCATTCGTTTGTGTGGGATGCTCTACCAGGTTCATTCCTAGATAATGCACTCAAAGGGCACTAAGCATAGAGTGTGAAAACTGAGTTTCCTTGAGAGCTGGTTGGAAGCCTGATGGTGTGTGACGTTAGTGAGCCAAATGGAGTTGTTCTCCCACAAGAACCACTCGGCTGATCCTTCTTCAATATGCCCTTCACCAACATGCAGTGTTTCCTTGATTGAATTAGCTCTCACACCAATATTTGCGTCTAGAGCCTTTGCATTGAGGGCTATCTGAAAAACGGCTGTGGCGCTGAAGTTGCCTGTGAATGTGGAGTTGGTGGCATGTGAAACCCGCATGTGGAGCATTCGTTTGTGTGGGATGCTCACCAAGCTTCATTTCAGTCCTAGGCTCTCAAAGGGCACTAAGCATAGAGTGTGAAAACTGAGTTTCCTTGAGAGCTGCTTGGAAGCCTGATGGTGTGTGAAGTTAGTGAGCCAAATGGAGTTGTTCTCCCACAAGAACCACTCGGCTGATCCTTCTTCAATATGCCCTTCACCAACATGCAGTGTTTCCTTGATTGAATTAGCTCTCACACCAATATTTGCGTCTAGAGCCTTTGCATTGAGGGCTATCTGAAAACGGCTGTGGCGCTGAAGTTGCCTGTGAATGTGGAGTAGGTGGCATGTGAAACCCGCATGTGGAGCATTCGTTTGTGTGGGATGCTCTACCAGGTTCATTCCTAGATAATTCACTCAAAGGGCACTAAGCATAGAGTGTGAAAACTGAGTTTCCTTGAGAGCTGGTTGGAAGCCTGATGGTGTGTGAAGTTAGTGAGCCAAATGGAGTTGTTCTCCCACAAGAACCACTCGGCTGATCCTTCTTCAATATGCCCTTCACCAACATGCAGTGTTTCCTTGATTGAATTAGCTCTCACACAAATATTTGCGTCTAGAGCCTTTGCATTGAGGGCTATCTGAAAACGGCTGTGGCGCTGAAGTTGCCTGTCAATGTGGAGTTGGTGGCATGTGAAAACCGCATGTGGAGCATTCGTTTGTGTGGGATGCTCACCAAGCTTCATTTCAGTCCTAGGCTCCCAAAGGGCACTAAGCATAGAGTGTGAAAACTGAGTTTCCTTGAGAGCTGCTTGGAAGCCTGATGGTGTGTGAAGTTAGTGAGCCAAATGGAGTTGTTCT